>NC_079213.1:65951289-66093789 GCF_029633865.1 Lampris incognitus | reverse complement strand
AACTTGTACGACGGCTTCGACTGCTGAGTCCTTCCGCGGACGGCCCGGGCAGCTTTAGCCCAGTGTCAAAGTAATCATGTTTCCCCGGCTAATCCCTCTTAGGCCTACATGTCCCATCATCAGCCGCTGGATGGATAAAATTACACAATGACTAAGCCCTTTTCATTGGCCCACAAAGCTGCTTGATTTGGGAACATTAGGGAGGAAAGAGAAAGGAGGGAGGGGGTGGGGGAGGCTATTCGACAAAGCCTTTGTTGCTGCTTATGAATCATCATAGCCGGTAAGCCAGCCAAATGAGTTGGTCCGCCTGGCACAATCTCACGACATCTCAACTTTGAATGGAAGGAAGGGCCGCTGGAAGCTGTTTGGCAATAACTTTCTCCCATGCAAGCTGTCATATCTGCAGCCCTAATGTCTGTTGCTTCGACAATTATTCAAGAAGGACACTTGTTTTCACCCTCCCCCCCGACATCTTCTCTCTCACTGGAGCTGCGGGGATGCAAAACAATTTCTTTATTTCAAGCTTGTTGCAGCTCTCTGTCCAGGGAACAATAAATGCAACATTTTCAAAGTATGACGCAATGTCAAAATATGGGGGGGGGGGGCTCCGCTTTTCAACAAAATATACATTTAAAAAGGCAGATGCACACAGTTTATGTTGGCAAGTTGCACGCCATCCTCCCCCAGCTCTGACCCTTGATTCTAACCCTCCGCAAAACTACCCGGAAAAACAGCTTGCAAAGCAGCGGCGTGCAGAGCCGGCCATAGATGGGCATGATTGAGGCCGAGGTGACCTGAAGTTACCTTGCACTGTGTGTGTGTGTGTGTGTGTGTGTGTGTGTGTGTGTGTGTGTGTGTGTGTGTGTGTGTGTGTGTGTGTGTGTGTGTTAATCAGCGTGGGTAGCGGAAGGCACGCTGGTAGAAAAAAAACGCTCACCCACTTCCTCCTCCTGCATGCTTCCCGGTCACCTGGGTGTATCCAGGGATACCCAGGGCCATTCGAATACAAATACAACCCCTACACTCGCCTCTTAATACCGCCCCCCCCCCCCAATCACCCTTTCCTCTTGTCACCCTCCACTGTCTCTCAGAGCAGGCCTCTTTTATTAGCCCACTCCCAGTTTCAGCAAAGACAGATAGGGAGAGGGAACTGTTTGTTCAAGAGCGTGTGGAAGTTTTCCTAAAAACGGCCCCCTTAAATTAATGGAGTTTAAAAAAAAAGAAAAGAAAAGAGGGAAGCATGGCACATTTTAGTTAGGCTCATCCCGAAATGAAAATAAAATGAAAGCCACTTTATTCGACGTTCTTCTTTCCATTGCCTTGCTCAGGGGCACAGACAGGAGTATTAACCCTGGTGGGAGGAAAGCGGAGCAACCGGAGGAGACCCACGCAGATACGGGGAGAACACGCAAACGCCACACAGCAAGGACCTGGGACGGCCTTTGGGTTCGAACCCAGGACCTTCATGCTGTGAGGCAACAGTGCTAACCACTGGGCCACCGTGCCGCCAGTTATACTTTTCAGCTATCGGAGGAGGAACGCCGCGTGTTCATTAGTGAGATTTAAAAAATATAATAAAAAAAGAGAGCTTGAGGTTTCACGTGTGC
The DNA here is from genome assembly GCF_029633865.1 of Lampris incognitus. NCBI lineage: Eukaryota > Metazoa > Chordata > Actinopteri > Lampriformes > Lampridae > Lampris > Lampris incognitus. The sequence goes on along the minus strand of NC_079213.1, from coordinate 66,092,182 downwards.
TCACATCTCTGCCATACAGACACACAGCTCGATGTTATCTTCTCCACAGCTGGGTAACAAAGGTTGATGCTAGATCCAACGGGGTGTAGGCACGGAAGTAGCCGTGATTGGCTGTTGCGTCGGCCAATAGACAGCACGGAACCTCGAAGTGCACTGACTGCCAGACTGACAGACAGAGCAATAGTTGGGGTGAATTAAGTTAACGTTAGTTAGCTAGCGATAGCAATAGCTGTAGGGTTAGGGTTAGGGTTAGGGTTACAGAACGATCTGGCAATGTTAAGGTCAGTTGTAAGCTAGCTAGCTAAACGTTTCAGTGCACATCATTTGTTTTGAGGTTCCGCACTGTCTATTGGCCGACGCAACAGCCAATCATGGCTACTTCCGTGCCTACACCTCGTTTGATCTAGCATCAACCGGTAACAATCCGGACATATTGTACATCACCATTTTTGATAAATATTACTGCTTTGATTTACTGTGTCCTACCTCTATATTTTCCAGTTTTGCCCAGCTTGGCTTGTACACCTCATCCTCCCAGGCTGTCTGATGTGCAAGAGGAAAGTTGTTTAAAGCAGGCAAATGAGAAACGCCAGCTGGTTCACGTACAACTAGCTCACACATGACTGAGGTCTGGTGTTGTGTGATACCTGAGTGTCAATCTGCCTCAAACAGACCCGAGACAGAATTTTCCAAATCGGAAAATGTACAGTATGCCTCACTAGCTCTCATTTGAGAGCAACAAACTACTCTGTTTGAGCCCGCTGGTACAAACAGGGAGCGATGGAGACGGATGATCCTCCGTGGCGACCCCTAATGGGAGAAGCTGAAAGATAAAGAAGACACAGAAGAACACTATAACCACATGCGGTTCCTATTTCCAGAGGAACCGCATTTTGAATTTGCCCTCTGGGACTGGCCGAATATATAGTCAACATGCAATGCCATTTCCTGAACAATCATAAGAAACCACTACTTTAGCTTTACAACTTGCAAAGCCGAGCATATCCTGCGTTTCTATATGGAACAGGCATTAGCCAGAGTCATCCAAACTGTGCCGTGGAGGGCTACCTGCCTATATTATATAAGAAACATATTGATTATCCTCCCTTTTCACTTAGGCCACCATTATAGATCCCCACCACACTGTGATCCATTTTTAATGAAATGCTATGTATTATTTGTAAGATGTACTACATGCACAGTTTACCTGTTTTCACCTTGCATTCAAGCATGCTCACAGAGAACGCTGCAAAGAGATGCTGCAAAGAGAACTCTGTCCAGAACAGAACGTAGTATGCCCTGGTCTTGTCAATAAAAATGATGCATATCTGCAAGCATATTTCTGTGTGTGTGAGTGTAAACATATGCATGTGCTTAGGAATCACTTGCCCTCTGTGTGAAGGCCTGTCAAGCTCACTGTCTGCCTGTCTGTCTGCCTCTCTGCCTGTCTGTCTGTCTGCCTGCCTCTCTGCCTGTCTGTCTGTCTGCTTGTTTGGAGAGGGTGTGTTAGCCAGCAGGAGTTGATGAAAGGGCTCACAGCAGGTGCTCTCAGTCACATGAGAGAATGGGAGAGTGGCCATTGGCCAAGGAAACCAAGAGGTGCCAGGAGGGGAGGGGTGGGACATCAGTGTGTGTGTGTGTGTGTGTGTGTGTGTGTGTGTGTGTGTGTGTGTGTGTGTGTGGGCATGGCTTTTGATGGCAGCCAACAAAGAGTACCTCTTCATAGCTATCCAGAGATGCAAATTGCTCCTCATCAAAGTTTCACACTCCGCTTTCAGTGAACAAAATGGAAATGTCTGGTACTTGGCTAGAGCTGTCAGTAACACTGTGTCCTCATCTTACTGTCTGTCCGTCTGTCTGTCTCTCTCGCTGTAGTCGGTGCAACCACACATCTACAACGATGTACACACATACAAGCCGAAAAAGTTACACTTATACACACACACACATCAACAATCCCATTTACACTTACTCGGCTGGGCTAAATCTAGTGCCTCAAGGAGGACTTTGGTCTGAGTTGATGTGCCAAATTACACTGGGCAACAACTGCCCCATCCCTGCCGGAGGGATGTTGCGTCCAGATTAGCCCCATCCCTCTGGTCCCTGCAGGTCGACAGGTGAGAGAAGCTTAAAGGTGTGCGAGGGTGTCTGTGTTGCACATCTCCAAAAGAGAGAGAGAAAGAGAGAGAGAGAGAGAGAGAAAGGGTGAGTCTGTGGGTGTGTGTTTGTGTGCGCACATGCATGTGTGCACGTGTGTGTGCGCACATGCGTGCATGTGTGTGTCTTCGAGAGGCATTAAATATCTCTGCTGCCTCCCTCTTTTTCTCTCTCCTCTCCTCGACTGCCCCCCTCCATTTTGCCCCCAGCTTTGGCCTGAACTCTGGCTTAGCGTGATAACAGCGGAGCTCTAACCTCCTTTCCGAGACTGTCAATGAATATTGTGTGGAAGACAATGTGCTTTTTAAACCGAGGGCTGAACAAAAAGGTCAAATACACCATATTAACATTTCTGGAAAGTGTCCCTTTATGCTGATTATGTTTTTTAACTTCTCTGTGTGTGTGTGTGTGTGTGTGTGTGTGTGTGTGTGTGTGTGTGTGTGTGTGTGTGTGTGTGTGTAACCTGTGCCAGACACTTTGGGGGTTTTGGTGAACCTGCTAGACCACCCAAAGTCCTGGCTAGCTGGTGAGCTCCTCTGAGACTTACATAGTCTCCTCTTACCAGGGGGACACCGGAGCAAACAAAAGTTATTGAGAAAAAAAAATTCTCCCATCTTCCCGACATTTAAAACTATATTTTTTTGGCACACAGGTCTATGAGGTAGCAATTTCCCTTCCCATCTTTCGTCTTTGTTTATTTCGACAAATCGACTACTTCCTGCCGGCATTAACTGCCCTTTCAGTCCGGCCAAACAGGCCCTCGTTGATAAACAGCGCCGAGCTCCTCTGTGCCCAAATCAGCTCCCACTTCCCATCCGAGAAGCTGCTCCGTCACACGCTGCTGAGGACGGAGGAAGGAGTCGAGGCTCAGCGTTTTCGGTATGTACCGATTTTCACCGAAAAATACCCAGATTTTTCACGCCGGATTTTACGTTTCCACGGATCGAAAAGTCGTTCCTGTTCGTGTGAGGTTATGTAACAGTGCCCTCTTGTGGCGGAATTCGGCAATAAAAACCGAAAACGCTGAGCCTTGTGTACAGTGGACAAACAGGAAAGAGCAAGGTGCTCAATGGCCCGCAGCAGAGGAGCCAATTTCTACTGTATAAAGTAAAATAACACAAAACAAAAAAGAAAAAAAAGTGATTTTCAGTCAACAGGCCCGGTTCTGGTTTATCTAATGCTTTGGTGTCTAGTTCGGCGCCTCAGAGCTCCATTAAAGCCGCCCCGGCGTGTTGTTGTGGGCTGTGATTTCAATCAACGTGACATGATACACTTGTCATTTTCCTCTCAGCGTTGCGCTAAGTCGGTCTCTCGCTGGATAATAATAAGCAAGACCGATACTGGAGCAACCATTTATCATACATCTCCAGTTATTAGGCGCCCCCGTGAGTAAGTGCCGCCCGCGTATGCAGAAGGCCCTGGCCCATTAGTATTCGTTGGAGCCAATGTGAACAGACAGGCCCTGCAATCAAAATGCAAGGAACACCTCTCTTGGGCGCGGGGGGGGCTGCAGGGGAGGGGGGTCTGCAGAGGAAGAGACAACAGAGGCTTGTCTACCATGTAAACAAAGCTTTAAAGATCCCATTTACAACGCTGGGCAATCTAAAAACCAAAACAGCTAAGCCAAGAGAACGTTTTTCCCCGTGTTGTTAAAGGTCTAGTTTGGGCCTCGTTTTAATTACCTCTTGGTGGTGCTGCTGGTGCTGGTGAAGTTTAACAGAGACTTTAACGTAAGATTCTAACGTGTGACGCAACTTGAAAACGTCTTTTTTTCCTTCTCAAAAGAGAACCGGGTGCTATGAAATGGCGCTTTCTAACGCGTCCCGTTTAAGGAAGAGGAGCCGTTTGGCCGACAGCACGATGAGCTTGTGACGAGGGGAGCGTTTCGGAAGCGTGTTTTTTTTCGTACCCGTTTTCCGGGAACTCTGCCTCTGATTGGCTAGTACTCGTTGCCTCCGCTGATTAGGTTGGTTAAGATTAGGGATAGGGTTAGCCAATAAGAGATAGAGTAGGGGCGGGTCTTCCCGGAATCCCGGTGAACGCTCTCTCAACGAGTACTAGCCAATCAGAGGCAGAGTTCCCGGAAAACGGGTACGAAAAAAATTACGCGTTTCGGAAGAGAGCAAACAGGAAGGAGCAAACGGGGATGGGGGGGCGAACAGCTTGAGAGGCGAGACGCCACGTGACGGATCGGAAGCGGAAGAGATGCCACCAGACACGCGCGTAGCAGTCACTCAGACAAATAACTAAGAGAATAATCCCACATTGTTATCTAATTTAAACTCATTTCAGTTGCCTTAACAAGACATTGTAGCGAATTCGAGGAGACAACGCAACCACAGGAACTGCCGCAGCCGGGAGGCGAACCTGTATCGCCCGCACCGCAGGCGACATCGCTAACCGCTAGACTAAAGGGTCAGACCCGCCCGCCAGAGGCCAGCGTGTCTCCTAATCCATGCACGTTACAATATATTCAGGGTAAGGAGGCCTCGCTTGCTCAACGTGCTTCGAGGTTTAACTTCAGATCGCAAATTTGTGGTAAAAACTGATGAATTTGTCACGTTTGCTTCCGTTTCTGTCGCATTGCGTCATCAACAGAACGCCAGCGCTCAGGTCGGTCCTCCCTTCCCCCCAACGGCTCCGAGCAAGCCCTGCCTGCTTTCACATTCAGATGAACAAAGGTTGCTGGTATGTATTTGTTTGGTTGTTTTATTTATTTCCCCTCGAGTTTCCCATTAGCTCAGTGATGCTTTAAGTCGTCGGCCGCTACGCAACGTGAATACTTCAGTGTCAGCGGCGAGCAGGAGCACCAAACGGAGACTCCAGTCGGGTCCATCAATAATGCTGGCTTCATCTAAATTATGCCGGAGAAGCACACGTACCGAGATGCTGTGTAAACACCGGGCGACTCAACGTGGCTCCAAATCCTGTTTAGTGTCCAAACGGAAATTACCGTGTTGGGTTGAAGTGGGTTACATCACTTCCCCCTTCCCCCTTTCTTTCGAAATTGCAATCTGACATCCATCCATCCATCCATCCATTACCCAATCCGCTTATCCTGCTCTCAGGGTCGCGGGATGCTGGAGCCTATCCCAGTAGTCATTGGGCGGCAGGCAGGGAGACACCCTGGACAGGCCGCCATTCAGACATAAAGCCATCTAATCAGTCAGTTAATTTACATTATAACGATTGTCAGAATAAATCACTATCAAAATAGTTGTTTGTTGTATTCCCATCTTTACCTCACTCTTCTGAGCCATGCCGGTCGCTGCTCCACCCCCTCTGCCGATCCGGGGAGGGCTGCAGACTACCAAACGTCTCCTCCGATACATGTGGAGTCGCCAGCCGCTTCTTTTCACCCGACAGTGGGGAGTTTCGCCAGGGGGACGTAGCGCGTGGGAGGATCACACTACCCCCTCCCCCTCGAACAGGTGCCCCGACCGACCAAAGGAGGCGGCTAGTGCAGCAACCAGGATATATACCCACATCCGGCTTCCCACCCGCAGACACGGCAAATTGTGTCTGTAGGGACGCCCAACCAAGTCGGAGGTAACACGGGGCTCGAACCAGCGATCCCCATGTTGGGAGGCAACGGAATATAGACCGCCACGCCACCCGGACGCCCCTTTTATTCCTGTCTGACCAACACTTTATATAGGAATTGAGTTTCGCTTGGTAGGTCAGTTCAAAGTGTGAAATAAAAACACAAAATCAGATTTTCACTCATTTCTGTTTCATCGTCGCCGCGTATGAAACAGCAAAAATCAGGCGTTCAAGTTGCTGTTTAACAATTAAGATATTGCAGTGAATTCCGCCGCAGCCGGGACGCGAACCCGTATCTCATCGCTACCCGTTCCACTAATGGGTCCGATCCGTTAGCCAAAGGCCAACGTGTCTACGTATCCATGAACGTTACACTACCCCCTCCTTTGGGAAACGCTTCTGATGGCCTCACGGTCTTTGACGATCTCACCATCCCACGTCTGACACCAATGTGGCGAATTCGGGGGGGGGGGGGCAACCACAGGAACTGCCGCGGCCGGGACGCGAACCCGTATCGCCCGCACCGCGGGAGACATCGCTGACCGCTCGACTAAAGGGTCAGACCCGTCAGCCAGCGGCCAACGTGTCTACTTATTCATGTACGTTACGATATATTTATTCATGATATTTCAAACTGAATTTCTCTCTCTCTCTCTCTCTCTCTCTCTCTCTCTCTCTCTCCACCTCACTCATTCCATCTGTCCATCTCTTTGCATCTCTGCCTCACCTCACTCGGTAAAGCAGTGTTTCCCAACCCAGTCCTCAAGGACCCCCTATCCTGCAGGTTTTCACTAGAACTCCGCACAGGTAGCCCTGCTTGTACTTACTCATTCAATCATCTCACAGCACTTAATTATGCAAGGTGTGCAAACTCTGACATAATTCATTGCTGATTGCTTGAAGAACTACACACAGGTACCTATTCAGGGTTGCAAAGAAAATCTGCAGGACAGGGGGGTCCTTGAGGACTGGGTTGGGAAACACCGCAGTGAAGGATCTCTTCTTGTGAGCCATGTCCTCGATACTGCTTGGCCAGGGCCGCTCAGCCCTGACGGATAAGGGGGCCCACAGGAGTCAGCTGGGCGCTGATGGCGGCGCGGCAGACAGAAGTGAGAGACTGGACTCCGGCCCCTTTTAGTCCTGCTGAGGAATAATTTACAGCTGTGCCACAGCTGATTTCCTTCACTACAACCAAAAGCACTCAAACGCCCCCCCCCCCCCCCCCCCGCGGAGGCCCGGGCTCGGCGGCACGGTCGCACACAACGGGGGTGAGGCAAAGAAACGGGGGCGCGAAAGGTTTGAATTATTAAACGTTTATTATAAAAGGAACACATCCAGCAGCCGTGAGAAGTACGGGAGCGGAAGTGGCTTCGCGGGTTATTGACAAAACCGGCGAACACGCACAGGAGAACACGCACAGGAGAACACACACAGGAGAACACGCACAGGAGAACACACACAGGAGACAGAGGGCAGACACATCCAACAGCATCCTGATGACGCACCAAATGTGAGATTAACAAGCGTAAAGATACAGCAAACAGGCACTTTATTTATTTGTTTGTTTGTTTGTTTATTAATTTATTTGTTTGTTTGTTTGTTTGTTTATTTATTTGTTTGTCTGGAATGTGTTTTTCTCTGCGGAGCTCCGACTTCATTAGTCAGCATCGACTAAAGTTTGAAAAGCCAAGATGAGCCGCCATCGTGGGTCACACTTCTTGCAAGGACACATGGGGTCTGCACCGAAGTAGCGGACACACACCTGTACTCACTTTAAATGGCTTCTGTGTGTGTGTGTGTGTGTGTGTGTGTGTGTGTGTGTGTGTGTGTGTGTGTGTGCATGTGTGTGTGTGTGTGTCGTGCATGGGTGAAGAGTGATGCTAGGCAGTGTGTGTGTGTGTGTGTGTGTTTTGTGTAGCATGTTTTTCTATCCTAATGGAGACTAAATGTCCCCATTAGGATAGAAAAACCAGAAACCACCTACCTTGTGGGGCCATTTTATGGGGCCCCACAAGTAAAAGGGTGTATTTTAGGGTTAGGACTTGGTTCTAGGGTTAAGGTCAGGATTAGGGTTAGGTTAAGGTTAGGGCAAGGGTTAGGGTTAGGCATGTAGTTTGGGTGGTTAAGGTTAGGGTTAAGGGCTAGGACATGAATGTAGTCAATGAGGGGGCCCCACAAGTATAGCTTTGCGAGTGTGTGTGTGTGTGTGTGTGTGTGTGTGTGTGTGTGTGGGTGGGTGGAGAACACATTTCACCCTACATTCAGTGCAAAGATTATCATATGGGATTAAAAGGCGAATTACATGTATTTATTCATTTGAGGAAGAGATTATTCACACACACACACACACACTGTCCCTATTACACCACATCTGAATGGCTCAGATTCGGCTATAAGTAGGGCGTGTCTCTGAGTGACCTTAAAACGCAGCCCGCTGTAAAGGAGGGTGCCACGGAGGATCGCTCCACCATCACCACGCTGAGAGAGAGAGAGAGAGAGAGAGAGAGAGAGAGAGAGAGAGAGAGAGAGCGTGTGCACCTCATCAGGACCCACCGCCCTCTGTTCATTCCCAATTACGGAAACCTCAGGCTGGACCGGTACCGGCAGTGGACCGTGACCACGCCGCGGCATGTGAGAAGCTGCAGGCAGACAGCAGACACGTGAATGGCGACTAGTAACAGAATGTCATGTTGTTGACGGCGTTACTTGTCCGGTGCTGGCCGGGGGGGGGGGGGGGGGGGGCACGCTGGTCAGGTGCAACACCAGCCTCCATTTTCTCTTTGAATTTGCTCAGAATTAAAAGCTTCAATTTTAGCAACAGAGAGGACAATGACTGTGTGTGTGTGTGTGTGTGTGTGTGTGTGTGTGTGTTTGCCTGCTTGTTGGGGGGGGGGGGGTTAAAGGTCTACTAAAGGCTGTCTTTGTGTGTGCATGGGCAGGTAATGAGTAGAGGGAAGCAAAAGAGACTGTCGTCATCACTCTTCCATTATCACCCTCCATCCATCGCCACACACACACACACACACACACACACACACACACACACACACACACACACACACACACACACACACACAGCGTCTCACAACTTCAGTGAGGTGCGGAACAATGCGTGGTCTTGGTTCAGCCCCAGTGTCCTGTGTTCTGAGAAAGGCTTGTGGATCTGAACGGCATTACTGGGAGGAGGCGGGGCCAGGGGGGACCGCCGAAACCTCATAAAGACCACACAGAGATGGAATTCTGATTTAAGAGCGGGAGGCATCATCCCTTGCAAGCACTCTGAAGGAGAACTCTCCCTTCCTCCTTCTGTCTCTCTCTCTCTCTCTCTCTCTCTCTCTCTCTCTCTCTCTCTCTCTCTCTCTCTCTCTCTCTCTCTCTCGTTTGCTCTGTCGCCCTCTCTCTCTTCTCTCTCCATCGCTCTCTCTTGCTCGCTCTGTCTCTCTCTCTCTCGCTGTTTTTCTTCCCCATCTGCTCCTTCTCTTTTTTCTCTCTTTGTAATTGTCTTTGTCTATCTTGAAATAAAAGTACAAGAGAGAGATGTGTGTGTGTGTGTGTGTGTGTGTGTGTGTGTGTGTGTGTGTGTGTGTGTGTGTGTGTGATGATGTAAGGTAGACGCAGCATTGTAAGAGCAGAGTAAATGATCAGAGGGAGAAGACAGCAAGAATACACTAAGCTGCTATTACATGGGATGAGCGAGCAACAGAGAGAGAGCAACAGAGAGAGAGCGAGAGGGAGGGAGAGAGTGAGAGAAAGCAAGCAAGAGAGCGAGAGGGAGGGAGAGAGCGAGAGAAAGCAAGCAAGAGAGCAAGAGAAAGCAAGCAAGAGAGCGAGAGAGAGAGAGGGAGAGAGCGAGAGAAAGCGAGCAAGAGAGCGAGAGAGCGAGACAGGGGAGAAAGTGAAGAGAAAAAGATGTGATCGATGTGATTGGTTGAACTGTGAACTCCTTGCCTTTTCCCACAACATAGGGTAGCCATTGTTCAGGGGAAAAAAAGGCCTTTAAGTTTCTCAGCACCCCCCTCCCTCCTTCCCCGCTGAGGTGTGACAACTATAGGCTTGAACTCTCAGATTAATACTGTCCCCCCTGTCTGCGTCCAACATGGGCCCTAAACTCCAAAAAGGCCTCCTCCCCATCATTTAGACCAACAGACAACCCCCTCCAACCCCCAACCACTGCCACCACCACGCACCTCCTTTCTAACCACACACACACACACACACACACACACACACACACACACACACACACACACACACACACACACACACACACACACACACACACACACACACACACACACACACACACACAAATCCTCTTTGGCAAGCAAGCAAACAGGACAAGAGGGATGTGGCTTCCAGTGCTGGATGGGGTGGTGACTAAACAGCACTGGGGCGATGCTTCACAAAAGCCCACAACACAAATTACGAGTGTAAGCCCCCGAAGGTGCCTCCCCAACGGCTCTTTGTTCCGTTCGCTCCTCCGGGACGTTTTCTGCATCGCTGAGTCCTGAACTTTGAAAGCCAGAATAGTTCACAGGCGTACGGCCGAGTCTGTCCCTACATCACCAGAGCAAGGGGCCATCAGACAGTGGCGACTCGTCGCGTTTGGGTCCCAGGCTGAGATGGCGTCAGGATCCCCGTGTCCTATGATGTTTTCAATTGAAATTCTAAAACTCCATGGCTAACCTTTACGCCCGAGTTGCCATGGCAACAGGTGATTGTTTGTGATCTGTTCTCGGTGTGTTGACGACGTCTGTCTCAGGTGACGTGTGAGACCCAGAACGACAAAAAGTTCCTTTCAGATTTATCTTCATTTGACTTCAGCTAAGCGGCACGGTAGTGCAGCGGTTAGCGCAGCCACCTCACAGCATGAAGGTCCTGGGTTCGAGCCCCGGGGTAGTCCAATCCTGGGGGTCGTCCCGGGTTGTCCTCTGTGTGCAGTTGGCATGTTCTCCCCGTGTCTGCGTGGGTTTCCTCCCACAGCCCAAAAACATGGAGGTCAGGTGGATCGACCATACTAAATTGTCCCTAGGTGTGAATGTGTGGGCCCTGTGATGGCCTGGCGGCCTGTCTAGGGTGTCTCCTCGCTGTGCCGCCCAATGACTGCTGGGATAGGCTCCAGCATCCCCGTGACCCCAGTTGGGATGAGCGGCTTGGATAATGGATGGATGGATGGGTGGACTTCAGCTAAGCTGAATTTTCAAGGAAACTGCATGTGAAGATGTAAACTATCACAAGGCTCAGCGTTTTCGGTTTTTACAGATTTTCACCGAAAAATACCCAGATTTCTAAGATTGGACCCAGATTGGATTTAGTCGTTCCTGTTCGTGTGAGGTTATGTAACAGTGTCCTCTCGTGGCGAAATTCGGCATGCTGGATGGCTTTGGAAAAGAAAAACCGAAAACTTTGAGCCTTGACTATCAACATACCCGGCAACTCGTATCAACGCAGAATTTCTGGGGGGGGGAAAAAGCCAGACTATGTGGAGCTTTGCAGCTCCTGTGGGCTGGGGACAAGTGAAAGGGGGCAACACGTAAGTGTAAGAGAAGGATTAGCAGGGAAGGAAGTTAAGACCTTGCTTTAGTGATGAGCACAGCAAAAAAAAAAAAGAAAGTCCCGTAGATAAGGAACCGCCCAATTATCTGATGATCAGATGAAACAATGACAGAGCAATTTGCACCGTGGAAGCAGAGGATAATGAACCGCTCCATCCATCCAGGCGCTCTCCTTTTCTTTCTGCTGATCTCGAACCACTGGGATGGAGAAAAGCCCGGGAGAGCGAGAGCAAGGAAGAGAGCCCAGAAAACACACAAGTTATGACCTCTTCTCAAGTGCTAAAAAACGATTAAAAAGTATTTTACCCCCATAAATAAAGAAAAGCTGTCCTGGTAATGAAACCAACCTGTGGAAGGAGGGGAAGAAAAAGTGGCACATGAGACAGACAGACAGACACACACACACACACACACACACACACACACACACACACACACACACACACACACACACACACACACACTTATACTGTTGAATTTATGCTTTGGCAATGTTGTATTTGTATCCATCCATCCATCCATCCATCCGTCCATTAGCCAAGCTGCTTATCCCAATTGGGGTCATAGGGATGCTGGAGCCTATCATTGGTCGGCAGGCGAGGAGACACCCTGGACAGGCCGCCAGTCCATCAAAGGGCCAACACACACACACACACCTAGGGACGGCTTAGCACGGCCGATTCACCTGACCTACATGTCTTTGGACTGTGGTAGGAAACTGGAGCACCTGGAGGAAACCCACGCAGACACGGGGAGAACATGCAAACTCCACACAGAGGACGACCCCCAAGGTTGGACTATCCCGGGGCTCGAACCCAGGACCTTCTTGATGTGAGGTGACCGCGCTAACCACTGTGCTACCGTGCTGCCCTTTACATAATATGAGTCAGAATTACACATTTAAGTTGAAGCTGAAGTGTATTTGTAGGAAATGTATTTCAATAAAGAAACTTTGGTAACACTTTCGATGAAGCTTGCATTTATAACGCCCTATAAGCATCTATAACGCCTTATAAGTGTAGCTATAAGTCACTGTAAGTTTCATTATAACCATGTTTGCGCCCTCACAACGCCTCATAAACACCTTTATGATACACTGTCAATTTAAAACAGATTTATGCATTATAAATATGTCATCATTAGCCTGTTTATCTGTAAAATGTCATAATGCGTCATAGCCAACTTGTTTTGCTCAAGTTTTGTAGAGGTGCATAATGAGACTTCAGTGCTATTTCAGTCTTCAGCCATAGCCGTTAGTCACTGTAATACACACTATAGGAAAGTATGGGCGTTACAGATGCAATAGGTGCTTATAGGGCGTTATAGATGCAAGCTTCATAGAAAGTGATACTGAAACTTTGAATTGAACTGAACTCAGCCGATCAGAAAAGAGGAAGAGAGATGGAGAGAGGAGCTGAGAAAGACAGGAGAGTCAAAAAGAGAGGGAAGAACGCAGAGAGAGAGATTTCTTTTTTTTTTTTTTTTAATCAGATATAGTGTGGCTATAAAACTCGGTGGTGTGAGTGGGCAGTTGTTGGGGCAGTCAGCAGCTGGGACGGTGAACACGGATATAAGTGATGCTGCCAGACAAACGGTCCCACTGCCCCCGACCGAAACAGGTACGTAGGGTGTTATGCTCGCGCACCAGAACCTGACCCGTGTGGCAAAACCCAAGACAGACAGACACGAGATGACTTCAAAATCCACAAAGGGAGGTTTTATTGTGGGAGGGAAATGTATGGTGAAAAAAGGCGTTCTGTTAGTGGGATGTGTGAATAAACTATGTGTGGTGTCCCGTGGTTTGCGTGTATAACTATGTGTGAGTGTTTTTAGCCAATGTGTGGTGCGGTATGTAAATGACCAGGAGGTGTTGAAAAAAATGTGCGTGCACCTGGCGAGAAAGTCCAGTCCGTGATCCAAGAGGGGTTGTCCGAGAAAGTCCAGGTCCGAGAAGTCGAGGCCGAAAGGAGGGGTCCAGATAGAGGGACAAGGTGGGAGATCGCAGGAGAGGTCCGGGGAAAAACGTGAAGGTCGCTGGGGACGAGAGGAGTCATGGAGGGAGAGTCTTGGGAGGAAACAGAGACACGAAGATAAGACACTGGGGAATAAACAGAAAGCAAGGAACGCTGGAGGGCTTGTCAGAACTTTACCGCAGGGTTCAGTACGTCGAAGCACAGAGACGTTCTGGGAGGCTTCTTGTAGAAGGCTGCTTGATTGCCACAGGATGATGGCAAACACCTGGTGCAGTGCAGCGCTCGTCTCCTCAGAGCGCGAGCCGAGTGCTCGGATGTTTCCGGCACGTTCGAGCTGGGGGAGAGGCTTGAACGTGCCGGGGAGGCAGCTCGGGGCGGTGTAACCACAACAGGACCCCCCCTCCTACGGGAGACACCGGGCGACCGTCCGATGGCCCGATAGAACTCCTCCAGGAGTGCGGGGTCGGCCAGGTAGGACCGGGGAACCCAGCTGCGGTCCTCGGGCCCATAGCCAACCCAGTCCACCAGGTATTGGTACCCACGCCCCCGGCGGCGTACGGCGAGCAGCTGGTCGACATCCCAGACCATGTCACCACCGTCGAGGACCCTGGGGGGTGGAGGAGCTTGGACAGGGGGAGACAGGGGGCTGGTGGCTACCGGTTTGAGGCGCGAGACATGGATATTGAGTGAGGTAGGGAGATGGAGACGCACCGCCGAAGGGTTGACGATGCGGTCGATGGTGTAGGGACCGACGTAGCGGGGAGCCAGCTTCCGGTTGAGGGTAGGGAAGGGCAGGTACCGGGCCAGGAGCCATACCTTCTGGCCAGGTTGATAAGCTGGAGCCGGCACTCTCCACCGGTTGGCGCTGCGCCGGGCCCGCTCTGTAGCTCGCAACATAGCGGCCCGGGCGGTCTTCCAAACGCGCCGACATCGGCGGAGATGGGCCCTCGTGGACGGGACCGCCACCTCCAACTCCCGATGGGGGAACAGAGGGGGTTGATAGCCAAGAGAACACTCGAAGAGGGACAAACCGGTAGCCGAACTCTCCATGGAGTTGAGCGAGTACTCCACCCAGGGCAGGTACTTGCTCCAGGAGGCGGGGTTGCTGATGGTAACGCAACGCCGCCTCCAGGGCTTGACTGGCCCGCTCTGCCTGCCCATTGGTCTGGGGGTGATACCCGGAGGAGAGGCTGACCGTGGCCCCAATCCCCTTACAGACGGCCTGCCATACCTTAGAAGTAAACTGGGACCCACGGTCAGAGACAATGTCCGGGGGAATCCCATGGGGTCGGACGACGTGGGAGACGAGAAGGTCCGCCGTCTCGGCTGCAGAGGGGAGTTTGGTGAGGGCAACAAAGTGGACGGCCTTGGAAAACCGGTCGACAATGGTCAGAATGGTGTCATTGCCTTGGGACACGGGGAGGCCAGTTACAAAGTCCAAGGCAATGTGGGACCAAGGTCGGCCGGGGACAGGAAGGGGGCGCAGGAGACCTGCTGGAGAGCCTTGCTGCGGGCGCAGGTGGTGCAGGCTGCCACGAATTCTCTGGTGTCTGCCTCCATGGTGGGCCACCAGAAACCCCTGCGGATGAAGGCCGCCGTTCGGTAGACACCGGGGTGGCAGGCAAGATGGCTGGAGTGGCCCCACTCCAGCACCTGGGGCCGGACAGAGGGAGGCACAAATAGCCGGTTCCGGGGTCCATTGCCTGGGTCGGGATGGGCGCGCTGGGCCCTTCTCACCACCGATTCAATGGCCCAGGTGACGACACCCACCACCCGGGCCGGGGGAAGGATGGTGTCTGGGGCGTCAGGGGACCCCTCGGGAAACAGACGGGAGAGGGCGTCTGCCCTGACGTTCTTGGTGCCCGGGCGGTAGGTGAGGGTGAAGTCGAACCGGCTGAAGAAGAGAGCCCAGCGCACCTGCCTGGGGTTGAGCCTCTTAGCCGTCCGCACGTAGGTCAGGTTCTTGTGATCGGACCATACGATGAACGGCTGCCCTGCTCCCTCCAGCCAGTGTCTCCACTCCTCTAGGGCGGCGTGGACGGCCAGAAACTCCCTGTTGCTGATGTCGTAATTCTTCTCCGCAGGACTGAAACGCTGGGAGAAGGCGGCGCACGGGTGGATCTTCTGGTCCTCCGCCGACCGCTGGGAGAGGACGGCTCCGATGCCCGTGTCCGATGCGTGCACCTCCACGATGAACTGCCTGCACGGGTCCGGGTGGGCGAGCACTGGAGCCGTTGTGAACAGCCTCTTCAGGGCCAAGAAGGCGGCTTCTGCCTCCGAGGTCCAGGAGAAGGGGCGGAGGTGAGTGTAGTGAGGGGGGCGGCCACACGGCTGAACCCCCTGATGAAGCGCCGGTAGAAGTCTGCAAACCCCAGGAAGCGCTGGAGTTGCGTCCTGTTAGTGGGCCGTGCCCACTCCTCCACCGCTCGGGTCTTCCTGGGGTCGGTGCGGACGAGCCCCTTCTCCACGATGTGGCCAAGGAACTCCACGGAGGAACACGCACTTCTCGGCTTTCACGAAGAGCCTGTTCTCCAGCAGCCGTTGGAGGACCAGGCGGACATGCTGGTGATGTTCCTCCTCAGTCCTGGAGAACACGAGGATGTCATCCAGGTACACCACCGCGAACGTGTTCAGCATGTCCCGGAGCACGTCGTTGACCAACGCCTGGAAGACGGCCGGGGCGTTGGTGAGGCCGAAGGGCATAACGAGGTACTCGAAATGCCCTAGGTGGGTGTTGAAGGCCGTCTTCCATTCATCCCCTTCCCGGATGCGCACCAGGTGGTACGCGCTGCGCAGGTCCAGCTTCGTGAACACCGTGGCGTGATTGAGTGGCTCGAACGTGGAACTCATAAGGGGGAGTGGATATTTATTTTTCACCGTGATGTCGTTTAGCATTCGATAATCTATGCAAGGCCTCAGGCTGCCCTCCTTCTTTGCCACAAAAAAGAAGCCCGCTGCGACCGGGGAAGACGAGGGCCTTATGATTCCTGAGGCCAGGGACTCTATGATATAATTGTGCATAGCCTCCTTCTCCGGGACGGAGAGATTATACAACCGACCGGTGGGAAGGGCGGCCCCGGGAAAGAGATCTATGGCACAATCATAGGGACGGTGAGGGGGGAGGGAAAGTGCGCTGTCTTTACTAAATACAGGGGCTAAATCGTGATAAATGGGAGGAACACCAGTGAGATCCGTGGGAGGAGGCACGGGTCTGAGGCCGCTGGACGGGGAGTGGGCGGAGCGAAGGCAGTTGGCATGACACGCAACGCTCCAACCCAAAATCCGCCCAGTAGACCAAGAGATGTAGGGATCGTGCCGTTCCAACCACGGTCTTCCTAACACCAGGGGCGCGCAAAACCAAGAAACGGATAGCTTCCACGTGATTACCCGAAAGAGTGAGGGTGAGGGAAGCAGTGCTGTGTGTGATCTTACCAAGTGAACGACCATCTAGGGCTTGGGCTGTGAGGGGTGCGTCTAGGGGGACGAGTGGAATGCCGGCCTGCCGGGCCAGCGAGATGTCCATCAAACACTCGTCCGCCCCCGAATCCAGGAGTGCACCAACAGACAGTGAGTGGTTACCCCAGGTGAGAGTGACCGGAAAAAGGTGGTTGTGCTCCTTCTTGGGCTGGGGCTGAGGAAGGGTCGTCAGGCTCACTAGGACACCCCTCACTAGTGAGCCGGGTCTTTTTGGGCGAGTCGGGCAGGCCTTGATATAGTGGCCCGACCTCCCGCAGTAGAGGCAGAGGTGGCCATGCATCCTCTGCTCCCTAACCTCCAGCGGGAGCCGTGACCGACCCAACTGCATGGGCTCCTCCTCCGGCCTGGATCCAGATGCCACCCAGGGTTGCGAGGGGGAGTGTGAGGGTGGAGAGCCCACGGGACGCTGACCCAGGGAAGGCACCGGTAGGACGGACGGGGGTTGGTCTATGGGAGGGGCCAGCGCGCGGGGCGCGTTCCTGGCGCCGCTCCCGCAGCCGTTCGTCCATCTGGAGGGCGAGGGTGACGAGCTCGTTGAAGAAGGCAGGGCGGTCCCGAACGATGAGATCTTTGATGGGCTCGCTCAGCCCCCTCCTGTACGCGCTCTTGAGCGCAGTGTCATCCCACCCACTGTCTGCCGCGAGTATCCTTACCTCCAAGGAATAATCTGCCACCGACCTGGCTCCCTGTTGGATGGAATGGAGGCGGCCGGCAGCGTCCTGCCCGTCAGCTGGGTGGTCGAACACCAGATTGAACTCGCGGCGGAAGGCACCATAGTCCGAGGCGAGCTGCTCGGTATGGCCTACCGCCGCTATGGCCCAGCTGAGGGCTTTGCCGGTGAGGAGGGACATGACAAGGGCTACCTTGGTCTCTCCTGTCCTATACCTAGCTGGCTGGTGTGTGAACAGGAGCTCACACTGACCAAGGAAACCCCTGCACAGCTCGAACTCCCCACCGAAGGCCTTGGGGCAGGGGAGGTTAGGCTCGCACCGGGGGTTGACTCGGAGGAGGGGGAACGTCGGGACCAGAAACGGGGAAACCGGAGGCCGAGCTGGGGGCAGAGACCGAGGCCAGGGCAGGGTGGTCGCTCATCCTGGAGACCGCTGTGGAGAGTGCAGCGATCTGCGCGGTGAGGGCATCTAACGCGCTCGTCGCGGCCTGGGAGCCGGACTGAAGATCGCTGATCTCTCCGGTGACACGGATGAAGGCAGTAGTAAGCTCTGAGCTGAGAGAGGCAAGTTGGCAACTGTGACTTCTTACTACTGCCTCTAGGGGAACGGGGCTCTGGGGCGTCACAGGGACCGTCCGTTCCTTGGGTTTGCCTGGGTCCATAATGGCTCCGACGTTCTGTTATGCTCGCGCACCAGAACCTGACCCGTGTGGCGAAACCCAAGACAGACAGACACGAGATGACTTCAAAAGCTACAAAGGGAGGTTTTATTGTGGGAGGGAAATGTATGGTGAAAAAAAGGCGTTCTGTTAGTGGGATGTGTGAATAAACTATGTGTGGTGTCCCGTGGTTTGCGTGTATAACTATGTGTGAGTGTTTTTAGCCAATGTGTGGTGCGGTATGTAAATGACCAGGAGGTGTTGAAAAAATGTGCGTGCACCTGGCGAGAAAGCCCAGTCCGTGATCCAAGAGGGGTTGTCCGAGAAAGTCCAGGTCCGAGATCCGGGAAGTCGCGTCCGAAAGGAGGGGTCCAGATAGAGGGACAAGGGGGGAGATCGCAGGAGAGGTCCGGGGAGAAACGTGAAGGTCGCTGGGGACGAGGGAGATGCGGGGAGCCGTGGAAATCGCGGAGGGAGAGTCTTGGGAGGAAACAGAGACACGAAGATAAGACACTGGGGAATAAACAGAATGCAAGGAACGCTGGAGGGCTTGTCAGAACTTTACCGCAGGGTTCAGTACGTCGAAGCACAGAGACGTTCTGGGAGGCTTCTTGTAGAAGGCTGCCTGATTGCCACAAGTGTGCCTGATGGATGATGGCAAACACCTGGTGCAGTGCAGCGCTCGTCTCCTCAGAGCGCGAGCCGAGCGCTCGGATGTTTCCGGCACGTCCGAGCTGGGGGAGTGGCTTGAACGTGCCGGGGAGGCAGCTCGGGGCGGTGTAACCACAACATAGGGTTTACCTAGAGACGCGAGCCAGAGGGGTCCTGTCGGCCACTGCGACCCCCCCCCCTCCACATCGGAAAAAAACACAAGTCAGATGAAGTGAGGGAGGAAAAGTCCCGATGCAGAGGCACGCACCAGGGGGGAGAAGGGCTTTAAAGACGCCATTTGCAGCAACGTCCCTGCGAGCGCCACAGCGCCCGCACAGCAAATACAACACAATAAAAACCCAAATAACGTCATCAACCTCGGCTGCGGTCATGATCAAGCCCTCAAGCGAGCAAGACGACAAAGGTAAAAGGATCTTTATCGAAATTCAGATTTATCACTTCTACAGCATATTGAGGTTTTTCCATTTGCATTAATTCGACATGCCTCATTCTATCACTCCATTATTTTCCTTTCAAACAAACACCTTTTGCCTATTCCATTAGTACGATCCAACCATTCATTAAACACCGAGGCGTGTGTGTGTGTGTGTGTGTGTGTGTGTGTGTGTGTGTGTGTGTATGTGTGTGTGTAGATGTTTGATTTTAATTTTGTTGCCAAGTGAGAGACCGCTGATGAAAAATATACATTCAGTGTAGAGCAGTTTAATGCACACACACAGGCAGAAAGACAAACACACTGCTCGAATCTCAACACACACACACACACATACACGCACACACACGCACTGTCAGGAAATCGGTGAGGAAGAGTAATTTGAACACTGCACAAGGTATGTCAACACGCGACTGCGTCCACATTCGCCACAGGTCACATGTGGAATAATTAAATGTCACGGCGGCAGCCGCATCCCTCAGACGTCATCTTGTTTGCAGCATCAGCAACACCCTTAACTGTCCCCCGAAATGTCAGCAGCAGCCCGCGAGTCAGACTGAGCAAGCGATGCCGTGGCATTCTGACACCACGCGGACGAATGAGGACGACGCCTGGGCCGGTCTGGCTCCCTCGCCAAGATGGCGGTGTCACGTCAGTTTATTATTACAAAAAGGTTTTGTTCTTGCCAATCTGCCCCGCGTTAATTATGACATGAAACCGCTGCCCGATCCCACGTCCGCGAGACTGCACCCCTATCTATCTTCCCAACTACGACTCTTACAATACCTCCTCACACAAGGTCAGCCACTGTGTGGCGGACAGACTGGGTCATCTGTCAGGTGAAGAGCGAGACTCAGAGACGGGGGGGGGGGTGTCAGGTGAAAAGATAGACACACACCACAGACAGACGAGAGAGAGAGAGAGAGAGAGAGAGAGAACGACTCAGGTGAAAAGATACACACCAGAGAGAGAGGGAGAGAGAGAGTAGACTTAGTAAGATCTGTTAGGGTTTATATTCCAAATATTTTATATTTATATATCATCATCATTGTTGTTGTTGCTGTTATTACAATCATTGTTGTGTTGTGCTGTTGTTTCACATGCTTTGGCAATATGTACAAAAACATGTCATGCCAATAAAGCAAATATTCAATTGAATTGAGAGAGAGAGAGAGAGAGAGAGAGAGAGAGAGAGAGAGAGAGAGAGAGAGAGAGAGAGAGAGAGAGAGAGAGAGAGAGAGAGAGAGCAGGTTTAGTACGATCTGTTAGGGTTTATATTCCAACATTTTGTAAAATATTGAGATTTACTCGAGAGCTTCCTTCATTTAAAGTGAAACCCTTGACTTGACAAGAGCAAACTGATCTAAACACCTAATAGTCGCCTTCATTCTTGGCAATAAAGATCACAATTTCACTGTTTTAGGCATATTTTTCTTTTTTATTTGTTTTGGTGAGGCAACATTGACCCTTACAGACATTTCAAGGACTCTGCACAACTTTCAGATGAAAAGACAAACGCCTGACTCTCAAAAAAGGACATCTTGGCCCTCAAAGCCTCCCTGACCCCCCCCCCCCGCGTCTCTTTCTCACTTTGTTCAACACCGTTTTGTTGTGGAGCTACTCATGCTCCGCTAATCAACATCAACATCAGGAGCACAGCTGCTGCGAAGCTGAACTGAAACGGTGAATTACAGAATGGTGTTAAAGCGTATTCAAACTCATAAAAGGCAGAAAAAATAAATAAAGGAATGTATAACAGCATGACTGAACCGATGGAAAAGCCAATGTCCTCAGTTTCTAACGATAAAAACTGGTTAAGTAGAAAAGGTAGGTGTTAGTACCCTCCAACCACTCACGATATTCTAGCGAATTCGGGGGGGGGGGGCAGTCAGAAACCGCCGCAGTCAGGATGCGAACCCGGGTCTCCCGCACCACGGGCGACTACGTTAACCAGTCGACTAAAGGGTTCGACCCGTTAGCCAAGGGCTAGCGACTTTACCCATCCTTGGTCTTTACACTACCCCCCCTCCTCCGGGGGCACATCAGCTCCCTCACGCTTCTGGGCGCACGCGCTTCCGATGGCCTCGCGGTCTCACCATCCCACTTCTGACACCAATGTGGCGAATTCGGGGGGCAGCCGGGAACCGCCGCAGCCGGGACGCGAACACGTGTCTCCCGCACCACGGGCGACTACGCTAACCAGTCGACTAAAGTGCTAGCGAGTCTAGCCGTCCGCGGTCGTTACGATATCTATGCCACGTGTGAAAGGTAAGCCGATAGTGGCAGCTAAACTACTAAAGTCAGTTTGTCCTGGTTTCTATGTGACTATTTTACTCTTTTTTTTTACTCATCAAAATATTTTTGGTATGCCACTGGGCGGAAGCACGCCTCTTACCAGTCATTAGTTTGTAATGAGTGAGAGACGCCTATACACATACACACATGCAGATACTCGAAGAATTTTTTGGGACGTCTAATGAGAGAGTGCAAAAAAAACGGGGCTGTGTTATTTTTTCAGCAAGTTAACTTTGTGATTGTAAACCTGCAGATGAAAGTGCAGGTAGACGCCAAGTACGAAAGTTTGTTATTGTCTGAAGTGTGACTGACTCGTTCGAGTCTGTGTCTTTTTTTAGTGGTACAGACGGTAAACACAGAAGGCATGAATAATGAATAACATTGTTATTATCCAACATCCTGCTTCACAGGTGCTTTCATTTCGAGTACTCGACAGAGGAAATGAGCGTGTACTTCGAGTACTCATATTCCGGAGGGGGATTGATCCTGCAACGAGTGTAATCACCAGTAAAAACAATAAAATTTGGAATAAAAATGAAAAAAAAATACTTTGGATAATTGGATATTGTATTTAAACTTCACAGTTTTACAACAATATTTCCTGGACATGAAGATTAGGCTACTGAACCTCACATATTGCAAAAATAATAAAAACTTCAACGAAGTTCAACTTCCACTGTTAACACATCCCTGCATGTTCAGACTTATTCAGGCTCTGCAGCTAGCTTACATGTCCTTACTTAAAAAGATGAGCATGTCTGCCGAGCGCGTAGTCTGTTCACAACTAGACCTGCAGTGGGAAAATCGAGTTCCTCTGGCACAGAGGCCGCAGGGACCGACAAGTACCGCTGAGCAAGGACGCTCAGTTTTCTGCACCTTTTCTCATTTACCTGCCACCACAGTAATGGATCCCGGCTCAGGGCGAAGCATAGCTAGCTCACTGAGGTAGCTCCTGAGTTCGCTGTGCTGCAAACAAACATCACTGGTGCCGTAATCCTCTCCAAATAAAGTGCGGAGAGCTGTTGCTGCCCAAGACTCAACGTTTTCGTGTTCAATGTCGCCATATTTGGCAGCACTTATGCTGTCTGGAACGGTGTCACAAAGCTGCTTCAGTTTCACCTTTACTCTCTGTCAAAGCTTTGACTCGAGAAACTTAAGATTTTTGTGCCTTGGGCCTAATGCTGACGCGACCAAAGGGTCAACTTGCGGGTCATCTGTGAATGTGCGCCATTTCAGAGACTCTGGATGTTTTGAAATCAGACACTCTCCGAGACTCTCCGCTCTGTGTCTTTAGGTGTCAGGTAATGAGGCTATCTGTGATCAGATACACCACTGAAATGCACACGTGTCTCACTGCATGTTGCAGTTGTGGCATATGTTGAAAGACTGGAGCACTGGAGTCAAATCCTCCAGTTTGCCACTGCTCATCTGTCAGCTAAAGCAGCCTTGCATCTGACAGTTCCATGACCTTACGATGTGAGAGAGCAGCTGGCACAGCCCACCTCTGTTCGAGGAGACGTTCAAAGTCAAACACGTCACAGACCGAATTCCACCATGTACGACAACACTGAATCAGCTTGTGTTTGGGGAAGTTTTGTTGTTTTTGTTTTTGCTTGAGTGACGTTGTGGCTACTGGTGCTGTAGCTAACCCAATTCTAAGTTTAATTCTAAAGAGATTTCCCGGTCGAACAACCACTTATTCATATTATTGCAGGTCTAATATTTTAAATATGTATTACAGTTGTAAACTACTAATAAGACACGTTAGTCCCTAGCTAACGGGTCTGACCCTTTAGCCGAGCGGTTAGTGATGTCGCCTTGTGGTGCAGTACACCCCGTATTGAATCCCGCACTGGGCAAGAAAATAACCAGTTACATTGGTGGCAGAGGCGGGATCCGGAAGTTTGCAGATCCTCAGCGGTCTCTTCGGAGCGCGGGAATAACAAAGCGCGAGGGCGCGCTTCCGGGGAGGGTGACGACTGTAAACTACTAATAAGACACGTTAGTCCCTAGCTAACGAGTCTGACCCTTTAGTCGAGCGGTTAGTGATGTCGCCTTGAGGTGCAGTACACCCCATATCGCATCCCGCACCGGGCAAGAAAATAACCGGTTACACAGTATTTCCTGTTTTGTTTGCTTTGATGGACTTTTATTCTGAAATTACGAATTGATTCTTAGTATTTCCTATCGCGAACGAAAGAAGGAACAATAACGGTGAAATGAGATCTCATTTCAGTCGAATTTTATTGTATCAGCACCCTCCGAAGAGGCACAAGGTTAGTGTTCTTTGTATTGTATTGTTGTGTGTTTTTGTGCTTTGACGTAATTTTGAAGCCTTAAGGAACTTAATAGCTCTTCTAAGTTGAGTATTGGTTAACAGATGTGAGCTAATGTTAAGCTAGGGTAACGCTTGAAGCTACATGGCTATGTAGTTAATGTATTTCTTTTTTGTGCTTTATATCTAGCTCTTACGGTGGTTTGAGGTTTTTTAAATAAATGAAAAATCATCAGTTGAAGCGTTGACCATTATTCGGTGGGGATGCTACATGTGCTGTGGTGAAAATGTGCAACCAATCTGCGGCTTGCGTGTGCGGCCCACGCTAGCAACTCTGAAGCCCTCATTAAATTGAAAGCTGAAGGGTGTGGGCGAAGCACGGCATTGATTCCCACAGACCGCGATTCATCAGAACCATATTACTAGCATTACCATGTACACATGCTAACACTTTCTCAGACATCGACAACCACTTTTCTGTTGCACCCTTTAGATAGTTGGCTATGTTCACAGCTGTGTGTCTTTTATCGAAACTGCATTTCTAATACGGCGCTGTGAATTTTCCGTTCACTGATGTCAGCGGCATGTTAAGTGTTACATAGGAATGAGTAGTTAGCGAGGTCCACGAGTCAGTAGTGACAGCAACCCTCTCTGGCTTCTATAGAATATCTTCAAGTAAAGAAGCGCTCCTCCTGTACAAAGCTTCTATTATAGTGGCATTGACTTGTGAGAAGATACGTCATATTGGGGTTCAAGATAATTCATTAATTCTGTAAATCCTTCCCCCTCAACAAAACTTAAGAGGCAGCAAATCTTTGGCTAACATTTCGGCTATTAGCTGCGTTGTTCTCTCAACATCATATGTACGTCTGACTAGTAAAAGACGTTATCTGTATCTGGCTAGCATCTTCGTTTTCGCTCAGTGTGTTTAAACGCAAGGTCACGATGCATTGTACTAGCGGTAGAGTTATATCCCAGCTTCAAGTTGCACAACTTGCACTGCCCTGCGTTTTGTTTAATTTTGTCAGTGTTTCCACACCTCACTGCACATTTTTAAAGCCATTGTTAGCTAGCTATATAGGTAGTGCTACAGCTTTGGCCTACTGCAATACAAATTCAAAGGTACAAGTGGACAGTCCACTCTTAAATGTGGTGCTCTAGTATGATCTGCTCTTTGATGGTCTCTCTTTTTTTATTATTATTATTCCCTGTATGTTTGCCAATATTTATCAAAGCGTTACAGCTCTTTTCCTCCCATCCTCTCTCTTCCTCTCTATGGTTGCGTTTGAAGAGCTCTGCCATGCTAAACTGGTGAAAATGAAAATGGAGGTTAACCCATGCTCTGAACTGTAGCTCTGCTTCTACATATTCATTCAGTTTGGGGGTAATTCTGCCAGCCACCCTTACTGTTGCGTCTCGAATAAATTTATTTTCGTCAATTTCTTGCTATGATCAATCCCTGCATGATATATTTGACATAATGATGAACATTATTTAGATGGCAACTTTGCACAGAAGTGTGCACAAGATGATTTAAGATTTGTTTTTCCTTGGCTGCAAATTTACACTATACAGTGGACTGTAAATCATATTCAGGAACAATCAAGTTTGCTCCGGGAGAGCAATTTTGCTCATAATAAGGACTATTTTAACATGCCAGCAGTAGTTCACATCACTTTCTGAGCACGAGTAAACACATTCACATAAAGAAAAAAAAAGAAGACATGGTTTTCAAATGCCTGTGGTGTGTTTACACTGGATAATCCAGTGAATGAGCTACACCCAGCATGGAAGGCCAAAGCTTTTTGGAGTAAAAAAAAAAAACGTATTATGGCGAGAGGGGTGTAGATTTAGCACCATCAGAAGCCGTTTTCAACGCTAACCCTTTTGAAAGCTAGACATGTTAAACCCTTTAAAATCTCAAAAAAGCACCAAATCACCTATTAATTATACAGGGGCTCAGACAACATGAGTACTACTCAGGATAACGTGATGGGGGGACCTGGGGAGTTTACCAGGTCACAAGAAACAGCGTGGAAAAGCAGGCGTGGTACTGAAGTGTGTCATTCAGCGAGAACAGCTGGAAGCCACCTCGCACCAACCTTACCTCCACACCAACGACGGCACCACTGACCTCCATGGCAGCCGTACAAAAACTCTTTCTACAAAAATTCTTTGGGGAGTCTGTAGACTTTCAAAACAGTACTCCTTTTTCAATTCTTAAGACTCACTAAGGAATTTACATAGAATTGGAATCTACACAGATTTTAAATAGACCCCCCCCCCCAACTTACCTTACATGGCTGAAGTGTGAATTAAGCCATGAAAGCATCATTTATTTGACACAGGGTTAAATTGAGTCAAGTCAAATTTAACAGAGCCGGCCCAAGGCTTTATGGGGCCCTAAGCAGAATTAGATTTGCCCCCCCCCACCCCCCACGCTAAACCCAACTCCCACCACCGACAATATTATGTCCATGCTTGATCGTTACCATACCATTGTCATGACTTGCTGCTGTGCTGGAACGTCTTAAAATAAACCAGCAGACAATGCATTTACTGAACAAGTTAACTATTTTAATTGCTTTTGAACTGTGCACAAGTGCAGAACAGTACCTTTATCCTGCTGGGGTTTTTTTCCTCCTCTTCTGCTTTCCTCCTCATTCGCTTCTCTGCGTCAGACGGATAAACCCTTTTAAGTGACATACAGTCGCGATGTACTTGCTTACAGTTATAATGTGCGTGAACCTGACTCCAACTCTGACATAGGCAGTGGAAATGATTAAACCAGTAGCATTAATTTGTCAGTCTGTTAACAACATGATATCAAAATATTTAGTTTTTGATTTCTGGTGATCACTACTGATATGATAGATCACACACAAAAGTATATATATCTATCAACCTGTTGTGTTTGACATTTCAAGCGCTCTTGGGGGCCCCCTGCTGGCGTGGGGGACCTATGCGACCGCATAGTTTGCTTATGCCTTGGGCCGGCTCTGTTTGTATATATTCCCAAATTCTAGAAGGTTTTACGATCATGTTACATCATCCAACATATGTGAATAGAATAAATGACAATGTATGACACATCCCTTCCTTAGATCCACAATTCGGATGAGGGAAAACTTGTCAGGAACAAACAAACAAACAAACAAGCAGGTGAAACCATAGCAAGATCATCAGAGGAAGGATTCCTCTTCCAGGATGGCTAGATGTGCAATAGGTGCCGAGTGGCCAGAGTAGATAAAGAATAACAAATTTACAATAACCACTCAATTAGGCTCCTTATTAGAAGATGAGTCAACGAGTTTCTGATGTTCATTTCACATGAAAGTCATGATTTGTAGATGTATATTTAAATGCATGTTTCATTACAAGGAAGTATTTTCCATTTTCATACTTCTGACCGGACCCACCGAGTTTTCTCCGACCTTGGGAAACCTTGGCTAGTCATGGAAGTGCCGGAGTGTTTCCTCACATTTGAGGGAGTCTTTGATCAGGCCTTGGAAGTCATTCAGTTGATCGTCGTCTGTCATGTCAACTCACCCTTCAAGGCTGCCAGCTGGCCCTCTGATGTCAAACATGCCCTCTGGCAAATATACAGAGATATGAGAACACTGCCAGATTATCCAAAATCATCTTTCTGTTTCTCCCCCCCCCTCCCCCCATTCACTTTCATCCTCCGTAGAAAAGAAAATCGACAAACAAGGCGAGGATGTTCAAAGAGCTTCACTGGTATTCTGATGCGATGTTCAATTGATTGAGATTTCACTTCAAAAGAACCTCCACATTAACAAGAAAAGACGTTTTTTTTTTTGCTGTTTTTTTGTGTTTTGGTTTTTTTTTTAACTGTTGGATTTGGGGATCCAACTGAATCATTTATAACATTCCAACAGGGAATGTCAAGCAACAACAACCTTCATACTGTCACATAGCCTTGTTCGACAGTGGGTGAAAAGAATGTACCAAGCAATTCGGTCTGAGGCAACATTTTCGACTCTGCTGTCTGAGGAAAGATAAAAAGCTGCCCTTTAAGAGGCACGTTGCTCTCTGTGGCCAGGCTTAATGGAGAGACTGAGAGGGGGAAAAAAACTAAACAAGCGCACTGCATACTATTAATTGATTGCTGGAGTGTCAATATTTAAGACACAACACAACCCTGTCTTTTAATCTAGGTTGCCTTTTTTTTGAAGGAGCGAAATCAATGACACCGCATAGGTCTGCAGAGCTCCTCTTCCTTATCGGCAGACATCCCATGAACCCTCAGCTGATGGAGCGTAATTCCACAGGAGGGAGCAGAACAGTCTCCCACATCTGATTTCCGCCTCAGAGGCTTTTAACGAGATCAAAGGTTCCCTTGTAGCAAACTTGTGCAAACAAGGCATTCTAAGAATTCAAAGCATTCTAAGTTAATCACATCCCGCTACCGCTTAGTTAAAACCAACCTCTTTAGCGACTTACCGCCCCCATCTCATTACATCATACGGCGTTTCCTGCGCCGGCGGAGAGGGGGCTTACAAAGCTCAGCTCTATCGATCTGTTTCGGTGATGGCTGGACATGTCTCCCCTAAAGCAGAGGCGAAAAGGGGGGGGGGGCGGGGAGAGCGGTGAGGCGTTGGCTCAGTGAGAAGAGATATGGCTTTCATTCTTAGCCTGTTAATGACAGCTGAGAAATCTCATTTCACGACTCACTGCCGTGTTTGCAGAAGCCCTGCCGTTGGAGGCACTCACCCGGAGCGCAGTTCTGAAGGGACTCTAGCTGGTGCAAAGTTCAACCAGTCCGTGTCGGGGACACGTCTACGCGAGTACACCCGTGTAAACTGGGAAGAGGGGCACGACTCTGGCTCCACGACAGATGTTGCCCGGACCTGCTCATTTGATTGCTAATGGTTTATTGATTTCTAAAGCAAAGGCAACCACCTTATCACGGCAAGCGTCTCCATCCATAGCCCTGGCCATGAGAATGTGACATTGGCTCACTCAACCCCATACGCAGTTGTTCTTTCTAGTCAATCTGGACAGACAGGGATCAATGATTGCTCCCTTCTCTGCAGTCTTTGCTATTGAAACACAATTATGGCCCTGCTCACCGAGCCCACAACCAAGCACACACGCACCTTTTTTTATGTGAGACACACATGAAAGTGATAACGAAAAGGAAGGAAGACCCTAAACCATTAACCTTTATCAACCGATTGTTCTTTTCGGTTCCCTGGTTCAGAATGTCATCATTCACTGAGAATATAAAGTCAGAGTCAAACACATGAGTTATGTAAAGCTGTTGGGCGACATAAAATAAAATGTTAACTATGTGCTCTCAAGTGTGCCATCGGAGACATCATCAGTTTTGCTCTACCATTTTTTTTTCTTCCAATGGCCCCAAACTAAATCTCCATTCTGTTCACTAAAAATAATGTTCTAGTATTGGTACATCACACCAGAGGTTACAGCAAAGTCAATAGGCCCTGTTAGAGATTACATACAGATTTTGTCTTTACTGTCTCATGCCGAAACAACTAAAGGCAGACTGTATCAAAGGAGAAAATTCACCCATTCCTTCCATTCCATCCATCCATTATCTGAACCGCTTATCCTGCTTTCAGGGTCGCAGGGATGCTGCAGCCTATCCCAGCAGTCATTGGGTGGCAGGCAGCGAGACACCCTGGACAAGGCTGCCAGGCCACCCAGGGAAAATTCAAGACTGCGGTGAAAAAAAAGACATAAATACAGCCAACAGACTTCAGTCTGCTATCTCACGATCACCATCGATGCTTCTCACTTTTATTTGGAAATGAAAAGAATCCCAACATTGACAAGGGGAGATATCCTAAAATGTCTGAGGTCAACGCCATAACTCGCTCCAGCCAAGCCGCCTAGTGTGTTTTTGCATGCATGTGTGGGTTTGTGTTTGCATGTGTGCATTCACGTCATTCTCCCAGTCAGTATAGAACACCAAGATGGCACCGCAGACGGCAGCCTCGGTTCTGCACTCTCCAGTACGTTTTCCATTTTTGTTTATTTGTTTCGCTTCCATCTCTCACTCTCTGATCACATTCAGCAGGGAAGGACTTTTTTTACTGCTTTTCATTGAACCGGACAAGTTTTACCGAGGTTTTAGTTGGAGGAGCAGCGGCTCTGTATGGGCTTCGCCGGAGCTGATGATGAGGAAGCGAGCCGGAGCGCTCGTTAAACTGTGACAGCAGTGATCTCAAACTGTGCTCCCGTCAATCCACCTGGTGAATGTTCGCTCTCCGGCCAACAAGATGGACGAACCGCTGCTCCTCTACGGAACAAACACAGACTTTTACAGATCTGCTGTCATGTGCCTCTCTGAAAGCTGGCTTAGTTAGCATATACCAGACAACACACTCCATCTGCTGCACTTCCAACTCCTCGTTGCGGAACGTGAAATGGAGCTAACGGGAAAAAAGGGGAACGAAGGTTGGTGTACAGATGTCACGGTGTTGAAGAAATAATGGAGCCCTCACTTAGAGACCATTTTCATTGACTGTAAACCACTTTATTCACCGTGTTGAGTTTTCACCCTTTATTCTGGCTGGTGTCTATATTCCACCCTAAGCTTGTGTTAGTGAGGCATTACAACACCTGGCTGACCAGATAATAAACACGCAGCACAAATATTCAGACTCCCTTCTCATTATTTTTGGGGGTATTTTAACAAAGCAAACCTCAGCCACGAACTGCAAAAAGACAGACAGCACATTAAGTGTCCCACCAGGGACAAAAACACACTGGATCAATGCTACACAATATCAAAGCACGCCTGCTGCTCTGTCCTCCATGCAGCCTCGAGACTCTCTGGTCACTGTTTGGTTCATCTTCTACCAACCTGAAGGCAGAAACTAACATCTGCAAAGCCTGTGCTTAAAACTGTAAGAAGATGAACCGACGAGTCAAAACTGGAGGTTCAGGCCTGCTTTGACTAAACTGACTGGAGTGTTTTTGAGGCTGCATCTACAGACCTGGACGGACTTACTGACACTGTGACATCTTACATCAGCTTTTGTGGAGACATGTGTGTGCTCACCAAAACTTTCCACACCTTCAACAACAATAAGCTTTGATTTACAGCAAAACTCGGCAGCTTTGTCGGGCCAAGGAGGCCTGCAGAAGTGGAGATAGGATCATGCACAACCAAGCCAGATACACACTGACAAAGGAAATCAGGGTAGCCAAAAGGAGCTACACTGAAAAGCTGAAAGACAGGTTTTCAGCTAATGATCCTGTGTCTGTGCGGAGAGGCCTGCAGAACATCATCAACTACAGGAAGTTCAATTTGCCTCAGGAACTGCTGACTCAGCTCTACTCTGCAATAATCCAGTCTATTTTCTGCACATCCATCACCGTCTGGTTTGGATCTGCCACCAAACAGGATAGGGACAGACTAAAATGGACAGTCAGGACTACAGAGAAAATCACTGGTGCCAGCCTGCCCTGCATTCAGGTCTTGTACATCTCCAGAGTCAGAAAATGGGCAGGCAACATCACTGCAGACCCATCACACTCTGGTCACAGCCTCTTCCAACTCCTCCCCTCTGGCAGGCGCTACAGAGCACTGTACCCCAAAACAACCAGATATAAAAAGTTTCTTTCCACGGGCTGTTATTCAAATGAACACTTTAACATTGTTATAATAAATCTAAGCACGCTGTATATTGTACATATACATGCATATTCTGTCATGCCCACCTACTTCATGAATACAAGTAACCTGCTAACATGTTTATTCCAGCATCTTTGCACTATTGCCTTCCTGTTTCCTTGTATATAGTATTCCTGAAGAATGCTGTGTTGTTATTCTATGTAAGTACATTGAGACACTAAACCGGAGTCAAATTCCATGTCTGCATAAATATACATGGCCAGATAAAGATGATTCTGATTCTGAGTATTTGAACTTTTCCTTTTCTTTTGCAGCTCCATGTGTAGAGATAGGAAAGTGAGAGATAGCAATCGTCACAGTAAATTACAAAGCGGAACCATCAAGATGCTCGAGGAGCTCTTCTGAGCGTCCTTTATGGCCATTTAGCATGTGCTCTAAGTGAGCCGTGCCTGGTTGTGCTGTCCGCTTCATTTGCCTGTGGAGTGAGACTTTGAGCAAGCCTGCCAGTGCAGACGTCCTTCATGAGAACGGCCGTGGCGGTTGAGTGGAATTGGGAAACCCTGCAACTGCCTATTTTCATCAACGCACAATTTGTTCAATTTTAGTCGGAAAACCGAGGGAAAATCACCTCCCCAATTCCCCGTCATGTTGAATTCTAATGAAAAAGCACTGAATTGACTTTCCAGTCCATCCCAAACAAGGAGAGGACTCCTGTTGTGTAAGTCAGAATCAGCACAAACTCACAGCCCTGAATCCTTTGTGTGCTGAGTTGGTGTGAAAATGAGGTATGAGGCACAACCACCATATGCTGCGAGTATGGAAATCCACTGGAACAGCAGAATGTTCATATCCCATGTCTCTGCCCTACACAAATTGCATACTGCACCTCCAATAGACTCTATTTTTCTCTCCCTTCCTCTTCTTCTGTCTGTCTGTCTGTCTCTCTCTCTCTCTATCTGTCTCTCTCTCCATGTCTGTCTGTCCACCCATCTGTCTGTCTTTCTCTCTCTCTCTCTCTCAGTGAATTTGGCCAGTTACAATGGGATTCCTGAAGGCTTCAATTTGCACAGTGACTGGAGCCAGGAACCCATCCAGGGAGCCCAATCTGTGTGTGAGCAGATTTGCAGAGAAGTGGGTTATTAGGGGGCAGGAACAAGTGTGTGTGTGTGTGAGTGAGTGAGTGAGACAGACAGACAGACAGAGAGAGATACCCTTCTGTTCTTAGCAATGCCAGGCAAAGGATGGAAGGAAGCCCACCATAACAGCTTCTCCTCCAACTTTGTGTGTGTGTATGTGTGTGTATGCATATGTATGTTCCTTTCTATGTATGCACACATTAACCTTCACCTCCTTGCTGTCCTTCCCCTTTTCCATTCCGTTCTCCCTCACTTGCATCTTTCCATCATCTCATAACATGCACCACTCTACTATCTGATGACTATCTCAATCAACTTCAATGATCCTTACGGATTTGATTTGCAATTTTACCCCTATTCATATGTGGCACCACACTCCTTACCGCACATCAAATGTGTGCAGACCAAGAGCCACATTTGAATATCGTAAAAATACTGAAGTAGTTGGGATGAACCATCACTGCTACTGGGTACTTGAGGGATACCAACCCACTGAGCAACAGACCAGATTTCCACACGACGGCTGCATGTTATTCTTGTCTAAATGCCTCCAACTTTTAGACCCAACTGTTTATTTAACTATTATATAACATTAACTATTATTCAATAAAATCTCCACGTCTGATACACAGCACAAGTCCATATATCGTACTAGAATACTATATATATATATATATACACTACCGTTCAAAAGTTTGGGATCACCCAAACAATTTCGTGTTTTCCATGAAAAGTCACACTTATTCACCACCATATGTTGTGAAATGAATAGAAAATAGAGTCAAGACATTGACAAGGTTAGAAATAATGATTTGTATTTGAAATAAGATTTTTTTTACATCAAACTTTGCTTTCGTCAAAGAATCCTCCATTTGCAGCAATTACAGCATTGCAGACCTTTGGCATTCTAGCTGTTAATTTGTTGAGGTAATCTGGAGAAATTGCACCCCACGCTTCCAGAAGCAGCTCCCACAAGTTGGATTGGTTGGATGGGCACTTCTTTGAGCAGATTGAGTTTCTGGAGCATCACATTTGTGGGGTCAATTAAACGCTCAAAATGGCCAGAAAAAGAGAACTTTCATCTGAAACTCGACAGTCTATTCTTGTTCTTAGAAATGAAGGCTATTCCATGCGAGAAATTGCTAAGAAATTGAAGATTTCCTACACCGGTGTGTACTACTCCCTTCAGAGGACAGCACAAACAGGCTCTAACAGGTACTATTTAATGAAGATGCCAGTTGGGGACCTGTGAGGCGTCTGTTTCTCAAACTAGAGACTCTAATGTACTTATCTTCTTGCTCAGTTGTGCAACGCGGCCTCCCACTTCTTTTTCTACTCTGGTTTCTACACGGTAGTGTATATATATATACACTACCGTTCAAAAGTTTGGGATCACATTGAAATGTCCATATTTTTGAAGGAAAAGCACTGTACTGTTCAATGAAGATAACTTTAAACTAGTCTTAACTTTAAAGAAATACACTCTATACATTGCTAATGTGGTAAATGACTATTCTAGCTGCAAATGTCTGGTTTTTGGTGCAATATCTACATAGGTGTATAGAGGCCCATTTCAAGCAACTATCACTCCAGTGTTCTAATGGTACAATGTGTTTGCTCATTGGCTCAGAAGGCTAATTGATGATTAGAAAACCCTTGTGCAATCATGTTCACACATCCGAAAACAGTTTAGCTCGTTACAGAAGCTACAAAACTGACCTTCCTTTGAGCAGATTGAGTTTCTGGAGCATCACATTTGTGGGGTCAATTAAACGTTCAAAATGGCCAGAAAAAGAGAACTTTCATCTGAAACTCGACAGTCTATTCTTGTTCTTAGAAATGAAGGCTATTCCATGCGAGAAATTGCTAAGAAATTGAAGATTTCCTACACCGGTGTGTACTACTCCCTTCAGAGGACAGCACAAACAGGCTCTAACCAGAGTAGAAAAAGAAGTGGGAGGCCGCGTTGCACAACTGAGCAAGAAGATAAGTACATTAGAGTCTCTAGTTTGAGAAACAGACGCCTCACAGGTCCCCAACTGGCATCTTCATTAAATAGTACCCGCAAAACACCAGTGTCAACATCTACAGTGAAGAGGCGGCTGCGGGATTCTGGGCTTCAGGGCAGAGTGGCAAAGAAAAAGCCATATCTGAGACTGACCAATAAAAGAAAAAGATTAAGATGGGCAAAAGAACACAGACATTGGACAGAGGAAGACTGGAAAAAAGTGTTGTGGACGGATGAATCCAAGTTTGAGGTGTTTGGATCACAAAGAAGAACGTTTGTGAGACGCAGGACAAATGAAAAGATGCTGGAAGAATGCCTGACGCCATCTGTTAAGCATGGTGGAGGTAATGTGATGGTCTGGGGTTGCTTTTCACGCTGGTAAGGTGGGAGATTTGTACAGGGTAAAAGGGATTCTGAATAAGGAAGGCTATCACTCCATTTTGCAACTCCATGCCATACCCAGTGGACAGCGCTTGATTGGAGCCAATTTCATCCTACAACAGGACAATGACCCTAAACACACCTCCAAATTGTGCAAGAACTATTTAGAGCAGAAGCAGGCAGCTGGTATTCTATCGGTAATGGAGTGGCCAGCGCAGTCACCAGATCTGAACCCCATTGAGCTGTTGTGGGAGCAGCTTGACCGTATGGTACGCAAGAAGTGCCCATCCAACCAATCCAACTTGTGGGAGCTGCTTCTGGAAGCGTGGGGTGCAATTTCTCCAGATTACCTCAACAAATTAACAGCTAGAATGCCAAAGGTCTGCAATGCTGTAATTGCTGCAAATGGAGGATTCTTTGACGAAAGCAAAGTTTGATGTAAAAAAAATCTTATTTCAAATACAAATCATTATTTCTAACCTTGTCAATGTCTTGACTCTATTTTCTATTCATTTCACAACATATGGTGGTGAATAAGTGTGACTTTTCATGGAAAACACAAAATTGTTTGGGTGATCCCAAACTTTTGAACGGTAGTGTATATATATATATACACACAGTGGAGAGGTAGACAGGAAACGGGGGAGAGGGGGGTATGACATGCAACAAGGTCGCCAGCTGGAATCGAACCGACGACTTTGTGACCGTGTGGCTGTGTGGTATGCCCTGTAACCATCGGAATACGAGCCCCGCCCCCCCCATTCACATGTTGGTGTGTGTGTCGGCTGATATCATTATTACATTCTGAATTTCTACAGGGAATAAAACATACCAGGAGATCTTCTCCTAGATCACCACCCTGCTGTGGTGGAGAAGCTTGTAAGCACCGATGATCCCAAGAGCTACTGTATGTCATCAGTATGTCAGTAGGGTCACCCAAGGCAGACACGTCAAGGGTGAGGTTCCAGACGAAGCGCGATCCAACCAAGACCTCAACGGCGGAACTTGCGGAAGACGTCTCCGGGTCACGATGGCAGTGAAGGTGGATGAAGGCCGCAACAGTCACCTTGGTTCTCCATGCCATTGGACTCTGGCCACCCCCTGCCAAGGACTGTGTGGTGGCTGCAGGCAGACCAGCCTCTCCACATAAAAAGCTGTCAAGTACAGGCATCCTCCCATTATGCGGCTCCAGGATCGGCCTCTACACCCATCCAAGGGACCCAGAGGGACCCAGAAGGAGGACGGTCATACTCAACCCCGAGTGACCGCTGATGATGATGATGACTAGGAGATAATGCTGACGGCTCACAACATATTTATTTAATCAAGGGGACAACTATTTCAATTATTACAGCAAAAAAATATTTGAACATGTACACTAGCTTAGTTTGAGGACTCATCCCAATTCACAAAAGTCCCTCACTGGGGGATTTCCAATGTTTCCGCCAATCTCTTGTTCACGGTAGACTTGTGTCACCAGAGAACGGTAATCGCCCTACATCAGCAACAGGATGATCCGGAGGTGCTACGTCAACTATTTCAGAGGTGAAGAGATTAAAAGTGTAATCCAAAGGCATTTAATCACTCTTTGCCCCCGCGACGGTGACGTGAGGAAGGATCGCTAGTCTTCATTTGAAGGGAATTTAAAATGGAGGTGAAAGGCCGTGTTTTTGGTTTGAGTGCATTCGGGCGTACCCACACGAAATATGATTCCCAAACCTCAAACAAACAAATCGCACGCACACACACACACACACACACACACACACACACACACACACACACACACACACAGGCAAACAAAAAAAAAAATTCTGCATGGCCAAACACACACCCACGCCTGACACAAATGAATGCACTAGTCCTGTATCGTCCCATTTATATTCACAAAATAAGATGCGGAAACACACTCCGGCCAACAACCACCAAGATTAAGGTCAATTTCGGCATGCGGTACATCAGCGTGCAAGTTAGTGCATTTTACGGGTGTATGAGCATGCGTGTGAGCAGCAGTTAGTAGGCCACTGTGTCCCTTAGGACCACTTAAGAGTCGCTGTTATGGTCCCACAAACACAACCGGGAATAGATGCAGCCAGGAGAGCTTGCACACAATAGGCGGGTTCCGGCTGTAGAGCTAAATAAGGCCAGCCAGAGCTTAGTCACTGGGCTGGTTCCTAATGAGGGGCTAAAAGGAACCGGCCAAGACTGACTCATCAGCCTGGATTGTCCTGCAGACCCTGAGAATGCCAGACTTTAATTGCTGGCTCGTTTTGCACTAAAGCGAATCTGTCCCTAACCAATATTCCAGGGATGCCCTTTTCCCCCCTCACTTTCTTTTTTTGTGCCCCCCCCTTTTCTCCCTGATTGTATCCGGCCAATTACCCCATTCTTCCAAGCTGTTGCTCCACCCCCTTTGGCTATCCAGGGAGGGCTGCAGACTACCACATGTCTCCTCCGATACATGTGGAGTCACCAGTCACTTCTTTTCACCTGACAGTGAGGAGTTTCACCAGGGGGACATAGCACGCGGGAGGATCTCGCTACCCCCCCCAGTTCCCCTGAACAGGTGCCCTGACCGACCAGAGGAGGCACTAGTGCAGCAACCAGGACACATAACCACATCCGGCTTCCCACCTGGAGACACGTGACAATTGTGTCTGTAGGGACGCCCAACCAAGCCGGAGGTAACACGGGGATTTGAACCGACGATCCCCATGTTGGTAGGCAACGGAACAGACCGCTACGCTACCTGGATGCCCCTTGTCCCCCCCCCCCCCCCCGCCTTTTACCACCACCATGGAGGTGGAGCGAGACACAAGTCAGGAAAACAGAGACAAGGTTGAAGAGATGGGGAACGGAGTAAAGAGTGAGTGAGGAAAAAGACAGGCAGAGAGACAAAAAGACACAAGTAGAAAGGGACAGGTGGAAAGTGAGGCACCGCAGCTTTGGAACTCAGCCTGCCCTGCAGGCGGGCGGCAGGAGAGGGCGCTGCTCTGACCTTGCCTTAGCAGTGTGGCGCCTGTCAGCCAAGATCACTCTGTGTGTGTGTGTGTGTGTGTGTGTGTGTGTGTGTGTGTGTGTGTGTGTGTGTGTGTGTGTGTGTGTGTGCGTGTCCACCCACAGTCACAACAAACCCTTCTCAGTGTCAGTCCATGCAGAGAGACACCCTGCCAACTGCCAGTGGCAAACGCTGAACTGTACCTTCACCGCACACCAAAGCACACTCCACGCCGCCGGCTGCCTTCCTCACTAAACAGACATCAGCACTCCCGAGGACCACATTAAGCCCCAAGTGCCGGCGCAGTAAATGAACTGGCAAATACGGACAAGCCAACGCGAGGGCACAGGGACGCCGGAGGGCCTGCTTCAACGGGTACCGCCTTCACAAGTACGCATCTTATTTTTCTTCTTGGCTCTGACTTTGCATTCCTCTCGCCATCCTGTCTCTCTCTACGACCATCAGCACTAATGAGGGTGACGGTACTTCTACTTTCAACACCGGGATATCATACCCTACTGTGCAGGGGAGAGAACTGACGGTAATAGACACATCCCCTCTCGCAGGTAGAAATAGACAAAGACAACGCCACCTTGCGGGGAAACGGATGAGCCGTCAGCGTGCTTTACGGGCGGGTGGAGAAACGAGTGGCGACAGCGATATATGCTCACTGTTTATGGACGTCTCGGGGGGGGGGGGGGCAAGACCGGAGGGGGAGGCGAGCTAAGAGTGAAGAGGGGAGCGAGGAGTAGAGGAAAAAAGGCGGGGTGGACGAGGAGAGATGTGTTGATGACATGGGGGAGAAGACGGATAATTAGACAAAAAGCAAAGGCAGATGGTGTATGTGTGTGTGTGTGTGTGTGTGTGTGTGTGTATGTGTGTGTGTTCTCGTGCAGGAGTGCAATTGTGACGGGAGAGGAAGACAGGTGGTGTATTGTGACGGGAGAGGAAGACAGGCGGTGTATTGTGACGGGAGAGGAAGACAGGTGGTCTATCGCAGGTGTCCTCGTGAAACCAATTTGTAAGATATCAAGATCAGAACATGATAGCGAACCCTAATTTCCCCCCTGCCTGGTTTTTACTGTACGCCTCGCCATACCCCGTCCGTCTCAGCCAAACAAAGCCCAGAATAGAGAACAAAAGACGAGCGAGGGTAGAGACGGGGAGACGCACAAGGAGACATCTCTCTGATCCTCTCTCCTCTGATTCCTCTGGCAAGATTACAGCTAATAACACGGAAACATCTCCTGCTTGATCGACACGCCAGAAAAAGAAAACCCGCACCGAGGTCTCAATACAGAACCGCCTGCCAAAACAAATCCCCCCAAAAAAAGTGTTGAATTTTGCCTATGAGGAGCAAATTCAGAGGCTCACGCCCATGCACACTCGCACACACAGCGAATGGCGGCGGACGCTGGCACCAAAACACATGAATGCACACACCTGCACCACACGGCAATGTTGCAAGGACGTGCACTCATAAGCACACATGCACGAGCACTTGCACGCAACACTCAGAAATGCCTGCACGGGCGCCCGGGTGGCGTAGTGGCCTATTCCGTTGCCCACCAACACAGGGATCATCAGTTCTAATCCCCGTGTTACCGTGTCTGCAGGGTGGGTAGGAAGCCGGATTTTGGGATGCGTCCTGATCGGTTGGGGCGCCTGTTCGGGGACTGGGGGGGTAGCGTGATCCTGCCAGGTGAAAAGAAGCGGCTGACGACTCCACATGCGGTAGTCTGCAGCCCTCCCCGGATCGGAAGAGGGGGTGGGAGCAGCAACCAGGATGGCTCGGAAGAGTGGGGTAATTGGCCGGATACAACTGGGGAGAAAAAGGGGGGGGAAATCCCCCACAGAAATAAGAAATGCTTGCACACACATACAACAATTCCTTCATATCCAAAACAGCCTGCTCATGGCATGGTTTCTCCTGAAGGGACCCCCTCTCTTTACTCTAGTGCAGTGTTTCCCAACCCAGTCCTCAATGACCCCCTATCCTGCAGATTTTCTTTGCAACCCTGAATAGGTACCTGTCTGTAGTTCTTCAGCCAATTAGCAATTAATTATGTCAGATTTTGCAAACCTTGCATAATTAAGTGCTGTGAGATGATTGGTTGAGTAGGTACAAGCAGGGCTACCTATGCAGGGTTACAATGAAAACCTGCAGGATACGGGGTCCTTGAGGACTGGGCTGGGGAACACTGCTCTGGTGGAAATGAAAGTTAACATACATGCATGTTCCTCATTACGATGCAGGGGTCGGCCGCCTGAAACACCCCAGTTTTATGAAAGAGCGATCGCTTAAGGCAGGCACCAGCCTTTCCCTTATGCAAATTCAACATCATTAAACATCATCAATAATGCAGTCACCTGGCGCTGGTATCCAGACGAGTTTCATAATCGCTGGATGGATAATATATGGAAATTGTTCGCTTGATATATGCATTCCCCTTTGCCAATTGCTGTCTTTACTCCAACATGAATACTTAGTACATAGTACATGTATTTTTGATTATATCTGAAAGTCTAAAAGATAACAGCCTTAAACCTATTCAGTGATTATATGAAGACCAAAACAGTCTCTATTTGAAATGGCTATTTGTATATGGCTGGGAC
The DNA here is from genome assembly GCF_029633865.1 of Lampris incognitus. NCBI lineage: Eukaryota > Metazoa > Chordata > Actinopteri > Lampriformes > Lampridae > Lampris > Lampris incognitus. Next base: position 66,051,707 of record NC_079213.1, on the reverse strand, counting down.
CCTAGGATGGAGTGATGAGGATATATATATATATATATATATATATATATATATAGAGAGAGAGAGAGAGAGAGAGAGAGAGAGAGAGAGAGAGAAATATATATATGTATATATGTATGTATGTATATATATATATATATTTATTTTTTTTACTAGTGACATTGTACACTGTGCTTAAAACCCAGGAGCATTGAGAATGTCTTGTCATTTTAGAAAATAAAGTTATGTAAGGGCATCGGGGTGGATTAATGGTTCGCACTGTCGTCACACAGGTCCTTGGTTCAACTGCAGACCTGTTTGTGCAGAGTTTGCATGTTCTCTCCCTGTTCGTGTGTTCCCTCCAGGTAATCCAAATCCCCCCCCTCACAGTCCAAACACATGCACGCTTGGTGAAGTGAAGTATCTAAACTGACCGCGTGGTGTGTGCCTTACTCCTAATGCCTTCTGGTATAGGCGCCGGGCCCCTTCTCTGAAACTGCATAAAGCAGGCCTAGACAACTGCTGGATGGATGGATGGATACATTTAGATAACATTGGTAAGATAAATCCACTACCCTGAGATAGCTCCCCCTGGATTCTGATAGCTTGATCTAGTGAGGCAGCAAGAGCTGCATGGCTCAGCCACAGACACACCGTCTGTATTCTTGATGCCTCCCTATCCAGTATCATAGCCCCACACTGGCCGCGGCTGCTATGTCGTAATCCTGTTTTTATTTAAGGGAAATACAAAAGGAAACTGTCTGAAACCGGTCTAAGCCCTTCTGACAGCAAAGGATTACTATGACTGTCGGCTCTTCTGTGTGTGTGTGTGTGTGTGTGTGTGTGTGTGTGTGTGTTGAATTGCACTGTCATACTAAGCAAATTAACATCTTTAAGGACAGCTCGATCTCTCACACACACACACACACACACACACACACACACACACACACACACACACACACACACACACTCACACACACACACACACACACACACACACACACACACACAAAGATCCCAGCAGCATGGTACTCTAAGTTGCCATTACGTGAGAAGTCTTTCTTATCAAACTTCAAGGCTCTAATATAAGACTTGAACCATGCATTTCTTTACAGCGCTACTTACAAATACACGTATCAACTGTTTAGAAATAGTAATGTGGCGCCTGCATTTGTTACCATCACATTTTTATGTTACTATTCCCGGACCTTTGGTCGCTGAACAACCAAACCAACAATTATTTTAGTTAATAATTCGTAACTTATATCCACTATTAACAATCAGAGTAGAAGAATTGAGAACAAAAAAAAGTTTTGCAGTCAGCCACACACACAAATACATACATAGAGGCGCACACACTTGTACGGAGCAATCGCACTCTCTGGTTCATGTCGACAAGAGTGACACCAAAACACTGTAACACAAAAAACTACAAGCCTGTACACAGACATGCTATCCCCCTCCTTTTTCTCCCCAATTGTACTTGGCCAATTACCCCACTCTTCTGAGCCGTCCCGATCGCTGCTCCTCCACCCCCTCTGCTGATCTGGGGAGGGCTGCAGACTACCACATGCCTCCTCCCATACATGTGGAGTCGCCAGCCGCTTCTTTTCACCTGACAATGAGGAGTTTCACCAGGGGGATAGAGTGCACGGGAGGATCACACAACCCCCCCAGTTATCCACCCCCCCACCCGAACAGGTGCCCCGACCGACCAGAGGAGGCGCTAGTGCAGCAAACAGGACACATACCGGCGATCCCCGTGTTGGTAGGCAACAGAATAGACCGCTACACAACCTGGACGCTCCACACACACTATTTTTAAGGTGGGTGGTGGTGGTGGTGGTGGTGGGGGGGTCCATTCACTGCCATTCATCTCTCAGCCCTGGTGAGTTGGTATTGGGATCATTGCCTTCATAAGCCTTCATCCATAGTCAAAGACAGGAAGAAAAGAAGACGGAGGAAAAGAGACAAAAGCAGAGAGAATATAATGAGAGAGCAAAAAGGATTCAGCGAAAACAAGAGTGGGGGAGTGCAAGGGAATGAGAGAGACAGAGAGGAAGACAAGAGAGCGAGAGAGAGAGACAGCGAGCGAGAGAAACAGAGAGAGAGACGGCAAGAGAGACAGTGAGAGACAGAGAGCGAGAGAGAGAAACAGCGAGTGAGAGAAACAGTGAGAGAGAGACGGCGAGAGAGAGAGACAGTGAGACACAGAGAGCGAGAGAGTGTGAGACAGCGAGAGAGAAACAGTGAGAGAGACAGCGAGAGACAGAAAGAGAGAGCAACAGAGAGCGAGAGAGCATGAGAGAGAGACAGCGAGAGAGAGAGAAACAGAGAGAAACAGAGAGCAAGAGAGCGTGAGAGAGAGACAGCAAGAGAGAGAGAAGCAGTGACAGAGAAAGAGAGCAACAGAGAGCGCGAGAAAAAGCGCAAGAGGGAGAGAGAGCGAGAGAGAGAGCAAGTGAGAGAGAGAGTGCGAGACAGAGAGCGAGACAGGCAGAAAGAGAGAGAGAGCGACAGAGAGAGTGAGTGAGAGACAGAGAGATAGAGAGAGAGAGCGATAGAGAGAGAGAGAGAGAGAGAGAGAGACAGGCAGAAAGAGAGAGAACGACAGAGAGTGAGTGAGAGACAGAGGGAGTGAGAGACAGAGCGAGTGAGACACAGAGAGAGCGAGACAGAGGGAGTGAGAGACAGAGAGAGTGAGAGAGAAAGAGAGAGAGAGAGAGGGAGAGAGAGCGAGAGAGAGAGACTCCTGTGTGCCAGAATCATTGTGGTCTATCTATTGAGGAGAGGCACTGCCAAGCACTTCGGCTGCTCTTAATGGCGTTTACAGACCTTTGTCTTCTCAGCACTGGGAAAAGCCACCAGTTCGGACGCATTCCTGTACAGCTGGATGAAAACACATCTCCATAAAGCTGAGCTTTCAAACAAGTGGGACAAAAAGCCACTAACACCTTCTCCACAAACATCTACGCATTTTGGAAGCTTAACAATGGTTTTTAAATGAGTTTTTGGAGGCCCTTGGCGTTATGAAGTGCACGGCGCTTCTAATGAAAGACAGACGTCGGTGCTAGTATATTCCTGAGTGTCGGCGGTGTCGTGGAGGTGAGGAGAAAACCAGCATATTCCCATTCTTCACTGCAGCTGACAGCACAGCATAAGTAACAGGGTGGGCCGAAGATAAACTCATCTCAAACGTAACCGGCTGGAAAAAAAAATGCAACCAAATCTGTTGTGAGAAAATGCAACGGTGGGGAAAGAATTAAGGGAGTGTAAAGGCGATGAATCATCGCCGCCTTCAGAAAAAGGAAATTAGCCTTTGGGGTAGGTAAGAAAGAGGGAGCTTGATAAGTACTTCACCTCAAACAGAAAACAGATTTAAAGATGATGAACACCAAGGTCAGAGGTCACGTCAGGTCAGCAGTATCCATGAGTTGTTCTGGCGTTCTGCTCGCTGTCATAATTTGTTATGTGCACCGTTGTTTAGGTTGCAGGGCGGCACAGCGGCACGGCGGTTAGCGCAGTCGCCTCACAGCAATAAGGTCCTGGGGGTTTGAGCCCCAGGGGTAGTCCAACTTTGGGGGTTGTCCTCTGTGTGGAGTTTGCATGTTCTACCCGTGTCTGTGTGGGTTTCCTCCGGGTGCTCCGGTTTCCTCCCACAGTCCAAAGACATGTAGGTCAGGTGAATCGGCCGTACTAAATTGTCCCTAGGTGTGAATGTGTGTGGGGCTGCGATAGCCTGGCAGCCTGTCCGGGGTGTCTCCCCACCTGCCGCCCAATGACTGCTGGGATAGGCTCCAGCATCGCCGCCACCCTGAGAGCAGGATAAGCGGTTGGGATGATGGCTGGATGGATGTTTAGGTTGCACTGGCATGATGCATTTGCACACTAGGGAGCAGCATAAAGGGCTTTTCTGATCCGTGGGCACTTACACGTCAGCCTCCAAGGATAGAGAGTAGCTGTTCGGGTGCGTTGTTGAGGTCTTTTATTTCTTAATTGCGTGCCAAATGTTTGGATCTTTCGACACAAAGCGATGGTTTGGAGGGGACTTGTTTCTGAAGACTAAAATCCTTCCTGTGATCCACGTTCCCTGTGTGGCACGTCCATTTTGTTTGTTTTTTTTAATTACACCGAGTGAAGCAAAATGTTCACTCACTCGCAATGACAACCAGGCGACAGAAACCCAACCTGCTTAACTGATGTAGTATTTCAGGGACTCGCCTGGCTTGAAATGAGAGAGATATGTGCATGCTTGTAAAATCTTCGTTTTTTTTTTTTTTTTGCTCTCTCGACTCCCCTCCAACTACCGGCACAGGCGGTGGGAGGGAACGGCTCCGACTGAAAATCGGAGCCGTTTCCCAACAAATGTTCACAGGCGAGTCGTTCACGGGGGACGGAGAGAACTTTCTCACTTGTCCATACGAGTGGGTGGTGATGACAGCGGGTCATGGCGATCAGGAGGTGATTTGCGAGCGTAGAGAGAGATGCTATCGCTCTCTAGCAGTGAGTATATAACGCAGCCTTGGTGTTAATTAGATTTTGAGAGAGGAGAAGGAAAAGAAGAAAAACACCCACCCACCACCACTAATGTTGATTCTGAACGGATCGTGCGCCGGCGATAACGGCGGTGATGGTCCTACTAAATCAAAACTCACACAACACACCAAATCCTTCCAAAGAGTGCAACTACTTCAGCTCCACTTAAGTTTTCAGAGTCACTGAGCACTTGAGAGGCCGGCAGGGTCATAAAGCCGGTTTAAAAACCACCTTTTCGTGGCTTAGCTAAAGGCTTGGCGTGATTCCCACCACTGAACACTTGAAAAACTGAGAAAACCATCCATTTTGCGATCGATTCCCGTACAGTGTACACCCATAGATGGATAACGTTTATAGGGTTAACAAGCCTCGATAGTTTTCAAACTTGGAGCTTCTGGATGACAATAACTTTCAAGCAGCATCAGGGTCCTGCTGCTGTAGCGCTTCTAGTCGGTATCCTGGCAGCGTCTCGAGTTGAGGGAGTTACGTTCTCAGCGCTTCGTCTTTACAGTCAATTGTTCTTTCTTCCCCCCTTTTTCTCCCCAATTGTATCCAGCCAATTACCCCACTCTTCCGAGCCATCCCGGTCGTTGCTCCACCCCCTCTCCCAATCCAGGGAGGGCTGCAGACTACCTCCTCCGATACATGTGGTGTCACCAGCCGCTTCTTTTCACCTGACAGTGAGGCGTTTCACCAAGGGGACGTAGCGCATGAGAGGATCACGCTATTCCCCCCAGTTTCCCCTCCCCCCCGAACAGGCGCCGCGACTGATCAGAGGAGGCGCCAGTGCAGCAACCAGGACACCTACCCACATCCGGCTTCCCACCCGCAGACACGGCCAATTGTGTCTGTAGGGACGCCCGACCAAGCTGGAGGTAACACGGATTCGAACTGGCGATCCCCGTGTTGGTAGGCAACGGAATAGGCCACTACGCTACCCAGACGCCCATTTTACAGACACATGTTAAGGCGACGACTTATTGTAGTGTGAGGGGATATGAGTCTCCGCCGAAGCCACATGCAGGAGGAGGATATGGTAATGCCTCAGCGAGACAGCTCAGAGAATAAAGGAAACCCTGCATGGAGGCGCAGGGACTGACGTCCTAAATATGATCACATCAGATAGCACGGGCTAAGTGACAGCCTCGTGTTGTAACATCAAGACGCCATTGGCCCATGTGCAATAAGAGGGACTGAAAGCGCCGTTTGGGCACGTCGTTTATCATTATTACCATGACATTACGTCCGGCACAGTCTCCAAGTGACAGCCCTCTTAAACGCATTTCTGAAGAGCCATTCTCCCAAGACAGTAATGAGCATCCACCCAGTGCTGCTGTGTGTTAAGTGGCCTGGAGCAAACTGTCCTGCAATCTATAAAACCAACGGTCTTACTATCCTAAGGCCGCCTGCGATATAGGGGGCATTGGCGGAGGAAACTATGCCACTTTCTAGAGCCTCGGGAGTTATGTATGGGCAACGCAATGAGCCGAACATATCTGATGCTGTTCTTCATATCTAGTGCCGTTACATCAGAGTACACTGGACCAATGCACTACTGCACAGTTATCCACATTTCTACTACTACTGCAAACCATGGTATATGTAATATACTGAATGTATATGGGAATTAATTCTATCTCTCTCTTTCTATCTATCTATCTATCTATCTATCTATCTATCTATCTATCTATCTATCTATCTATCTATCTATGCAGAAATAAGTGTTAAGCTACATTTTTGTACAGCTTGCAAAGTCTTGGAATTACTTTTGTCTTTGCATAAAATCTGTTAGTAAGTATCATAATACTCGATGTTGGCCCTTCTTCAAAGACTAGCAACTTGCACATTTCTGTGTCAATGTTTCTGTTTTGATTCGGGATCAGTTGGAAAGTATTCTTTCTTGGATTTTTTTTCTTCTTCCAGAAACATGAAAATACGTTTAAAGAAAAAACACATCCACATTTTCAAAACTATGGTAGATTTTGAGGTGATTTTACCAGTTGATAGAACAGAGAGACCGCGTATGTTTGTGAGTGAATGGAAAAAGGAATCGATGTTAAGAGTTATAGGACTTTCCATAGGGCAGTGTATTATTTGCCCTGGAAACGTACGCATTAATATGTGCCCGAAAATGTACGCCTTATTATGTGCTCTGTAAATGATCAATACTGAAAAGGGAAGTAGTAGTATATGAAAATAGGAAATACATCTCAGCCACTTAGAGGATGTGACCATACTTGATCTTCTGAATGAATTTCTGGTGTAAAGAAATTAACATTTTGATTGATCTTTTTCCATAAATAATTGCCTCTGAACAATGGAGCACTTAGCCAGGATATGGCAGTAATCCACATGAGAGGAAGGGTCCAAGAATGGCTTGACTGTGTGTGTGTGTGTGTGTGTGTGTGTGTGTGTGTGTGTGTGTGTGTGTGTGTGTGTGTGTGTGTGTGTGTGTGTGTGTGTGTGTGTGTGTGTGTGTGTGTGTGTGTGTGTGTGTGTGTGTTTCAATGTGAAATGGGTTTGTGTGCTTGCAAATGTATGCATGTGCGACTTGTGCTGTATGAGGTCAGAGGGCTTGTCTTGAACCAAGTGTGGCACATGATTTACATGACTGAACCTCATTCACAACCCTTACGATTTGCCCCTGCTTAGCTAATTAGAAAGCAAAAACACTATAAAATGTTTCGGCACGAAAGAGACAAAATTAAATTATCTCCAGTGATACACAATGATGAAATGTGGAATAATCACTCGTGTTCATAGGTGGCTTAATGTAGATGAAACCGGCCAGGCAACACTCGGGCACTCGCGACTTCAAACAAGACCGCTAATAGACCTATTGTAGACCTATTTGTGTGCCTTGTAAAGGATGTTGTGCCTCACGCTGACATGACAAAGGCCTGTTATTGACATGCTGGTCAGGGTTTAGAAAAGGGCGGGGGATCTAATACCGGTGATGCAAAAGGTGGAGGGATGAGGGAGAGGGCCGAGTGGAGGCGGGGAGAAAAAAGGGAGGCGGAAGAACAAAGGGGAGGAGAGGAAGTAGAATTGGGGGATGAGGAGTAACAAGTGGCAATGCGGAACGAGAGCCTGGAGGACATGTAAGGTAAGTATGGGATCAGAGGACCGCAAAGACGGGGCAAGAGGTGAGCCTGCCATCAGATCTGCAGAGGTCGCGGCTGATGGCTGGACTTGGGGCATACAAGATCTTAAGCACTGTCCTCAAGCTAGTACCATAAGCCTCTCACGAGTCTTGAGGCAGCCACGGAAAGTAAGAAGGGCAGATGGGGGTAACAGAAAATGGAAGGAAGAGGATAAAAATCATATCATGGCAGAGAGAGAGAGACAGAGAGAGAGAGAGACAGAGAGAGAAACAGAGAATATGACAATTTACACCTCATCACTCCCCGTTTCTCACTCTCCCTCTTTCTTCCTCGCTCTCTCTCATTTCCTCCTCTTCTGTAGGCTCGGTGATAAGTCACTATGGCAGACTGCACTTGGGTAATTGGGGCAGAGGGAGGAGAGGAACCTACGGGAGGAGGAATAACACTGTGACCCGCATTTGTTACCATCTCTGGAAATCGACTGACGAAGCCATGTGGGGTAGTTCTAATCTTATTTTATTTTCATCTCATTTCACTGTGAAAAGAAGAATCTAGGTAATATTCTGATCACCGGGAACCTGTAGCCTCAACAGGGCCTTGGATTTAACGACCGTGCATCCCAAGAAATAAAAGTGGACTCCTTTCCTGAAAATAATATCGATATATTTACAATATCAATGAGGGATTCAGTTAATGCTGTTGTCAGATCAACTGTCTGGCAAATCCTACTCTGCAAACATGGGACAGTTGAGGGAATGTGACCCTGAGAATAACCATTTGAAACACTTGGTTAAAAGGGTATCTTAGCTGTATGTGTAACTTGTCCAGAGGTGATACTCAGAAATGGTACCGAGCAAATTACTAAGAATGAAAGATGGATTAAACGACAAAAGTGGAAGACGAAGGGTTGAGAGGAATAAGGATGAGACTGAGGGCTGCAATGGAGAGCAGTGGTGAAGGGTGACAACCGTTGGGTACCTCCTTAAACACACACACACACACACACACACACACACACACCACGTAATAAATATGACAGCTAAGCATTGATGACTGTCTGAGGATCATAGCCGTAATCATTCTGAAGCCGTTTAAAACATTTTTCATTTTGCTGCCTCATCATTTGCCTGAGCAAACCACACACAGGCAGGCACACACTGTAGATAAGCAGCAGGGGGTGGGGTGGGGGTGGGGGGATGGATAGGTATCATATCCCTCAAAACTGGCTCATGACTAATTTTGTGTCAGATTCTATCTCTCCATCCATATTTCTAGTTCCTCATCCATCGAAGCATGTCCAATAAATTTAGTCAAGTGGAGTTGTAATGTAAAGGCTGGGTGGTATGACCAGAAATTTATATCGCGGGATTTTTCTAAGATTCTAGGGGTTTCACAGTGTATCATGGTATTTTTTTTTCCATGACGGGACCTTCATATAGGTTTATAGCGGCTTATTCTACTCTCAGGAGTATACAGGATATAAAAACATTTTAATGCAATCATGTACATACTGAAGGCTTTGATTAATATAGGGTTGGCTTGGCCCCACAAAATGATCCAATATATATGAAGGAATCAGAATGTACGAAACAGCTGCAGAATGTTAACAACTTTGATTGCACAAACTGCTACATAGTAAAAACAGAAGTTAAGAGATAAATAGATACGCTAACAACTTTAATATTGCTCCCTTTTCAAAACAGAATATTTTACGACAGTGGTATAAACAGTAGAAACTGATCTAAAATACTGAATTTAAGCATATCACGAAGTGGAGGGAAAGGAAAAGTGGAGGAAAACTACGCAGAATTCCCTCAGTAGCAGCGAGCAAAGAGGTAAGTGCTTAGTGCCGGTGTCGTATGAAATATGTAACGGCGTGAAATCTGGAACGGGTGCGTCATGTGACCCATCTTCGGGTAGGTAAATAAATCATTTTACGGGTCTATGTGTCGAACAAAACACCTCTCAAATGAACAGCTGACTCCTGAGCAACACCTGCTCCCAAATCGTTTGAGTTCATATGGAATAAGCACGCCAAATGCCTCCTGGCATCAGTGCGTTAGCAACACTGCTAACATGCTCCGGCAGGGGTGGGCAACATGATCCAGAAAGGGCCGGTGTGGGTGCAGGTCTTTGTTCCAACCAAGCAGTTACACACCTGATTCTATTAGTCAACCAACAGTCTTTGCTAAGGACCTTGATCTGTAGACTCGGGTATGTGACCTGCACCCAAACCAGCCCTTTCTGGATCATGCTGCCCATCCCTGCATTGCAGCCCCTTAATTGGATGGCTATAAAGTCAAGTTTTTAGAATGCTACAAGGCCAACAGATTTTTTTTTTTTTATTAGCATGCGAAGTGCCCCCCAATAGCGGTGAATTAGTAACTAACACTTTGGTGGCTCCAAACATAATAATTTACATTATTAACTGTCGACACAATTGGACCCATTCCAGATTTTATTCCGTTAAATATTTCATATGACAAATGTATGGAGGTATATGAAAAATTCATATTGTATGGGGAATTAAAACCGGTATACCGCCTAGCACTAGGTGAAATGTACTTCACATGACAGAAACTTCAGACTGAAATATCAATGCATTTTTCTGAATTCTTTGGACTTGCTTGCAGCAATACTCCGAAAGATTTTGTGCATCACTCTTTTCCGCAGCTAATATCTTGGCAGAGGACACGGTAAATGACCTTGTTTTGTTGCGATACTGCACATGGTAAAGCATATTGTGGATGTTGGAATGTGATGCACTGTGGCTTAAGTGTGCATTGTCAGTTAAACCTCAATGCACTTGATTCTGTGAACCACGTTCTGGCTTCAAAGTGGAAAACATCACATTTCTGTTCTGTAAAATCGGGTGCCAGCAAATTTCACTTCGCATCTAAGGCACCTATGCAGAGGCAGAGAGATTTATTGCATGTGCATAAACACACACAGAGAACACTAGGGACTGGTGCATGCAAACACTCACAGGGGAATAAAAATGCTTACAAATACAATCTCTACCCCTAACCCTCCACCTCACACACACACACACACACACACACACACACATGCACGTATACATTCAGTATATGTATATCATCCCTGCTTAATCTAATCCATTAGGCATATTAAGCAGACCAACTGGTTTAAGTAGACCAGACAGATCCCACAGCAGCAGATGTTGAGCTCCTGACCAAATGAATGAATAAATAAATAAATAAATAAATATTCTGTTAATACATATTATCATTACTCCTCACAGTGTGGATTATGGCAATATCCACATAACATCTCTAATATAGGTCCTCCAAAAGTGCAGCTGTGAGCAGTGAAGTGTATGTGTGTGTGAGAGGGGGAGGGGGGGTGCACGAGAGAGAGAGTTAGGGTGTGTTTCTGTGTGCTTTGGCAGTCAGTTGAGAGGTAGCGGTGGGCGTGGGGCCTGTGACAGCTGGTGTAATGACATTTTCACAGCAAGAAACAGCACAGCGTGTCATTTCCTTCCATAGACGGAGAGCCCGGTGATTCAGAGAGGCAAGAGCAGTCATTCCCATTCAAAACAGTACCCTCTTGACATCATGCTGCTTATGCACAGAGAGCAGGAAAGGAGAGATCACCGCGCCAAACATCATTTTTTACATTACAACGTTCAACCATACACAACATACAAGCATTACAATATCATGTAATGTAGCAACTTAATGTCATGACAATGAGCCAAACTGGCAAAGTTGCACGATCCACTCAAAACAAGTTTGCGTTGCGAGGGAAAAGTCAGTCATGCCATTACACAACCTTCCAGTGACAGCTATGAAAGAATGTTCCCAACTTTTTCCCCCTCATACAACCGCCCCGCATTATGTTAGACTCTTTTTCATAGGATTTGCAGCTGTGAATCATCTCAAGAACCTTGCTTCTAACTCACCCACTCACAAACGGACATTCAGACTCACATTTGGCTGTGGCATCTTCACAGATTCAGGGGATGTTACCCCTCCCAAAATGGTTGTGAGTGAGTATATCTAAATTGTATATAATGTTGTAAAGATGGTAAAGATTTTTGAGCCCCCCCCCCCATCGGTGAGAAACGTGCTGATATATATATATATATATATATATATATATATATATATATATATATATATATATATATTTTTTAATGGACCCCCACCATTATCTATTCTTTCTTAGCCTCTCCATCATATTCTATCACTTGGGATTGACCTGGCCATTTCATCCGAGGTAGGCTTTCACAGAAACTGCATCAACAGAGATGCAAGTGAAACGCGTTCGATCACCTTTAGCATGCTCAAACAAATCAAGCTTTTGATAAAATTGGGTTTCTGATGTGTCAGCTTGTTTGCCTGGGTATTTGATTAGTTAAAGTGATACTGACATCAAAATCTGAAAATTCGTATTGATAGGCTATGTTCCGAGTTGGAATGTGACCAAGGAGAAATTCAGTGGCCAAAACAGCGTGTCTGTGGCCACTCGAGAGAGATCTTTGATTGGCCGTAGATGGTGTCCAATGTCAAACTGTGCCGGTGGATACGTAGACACCAGTCAATTTGCATATCGGGTGTGTGCGTAGCGAGATGTTATAAAACCATGGAGAAGTCGTTCTTTCACCCCCTCCTGCTAGCTACTTGGCTCAAGTTTGTGCTATTTTGCTGAGACTTTATTATCGATCTTGTTACATCATATTGCTATCTATCTATCTATCTATCTATCTATCTATCTATCTATCTATCTATCCAAATACCTATCATCTATCTATCTAACAGTTATTTGTATCACCGAATCCTCCTCCTCGAAACTGTAATCCTCGCAGAGGATATCCCTCTTGCTCCCGACATTTTTTGCAAATAACAAGTGACAAGCGGTACCGAGCCCCGCCCACCCAGGAAGACAGTAGCCAATAGCTTTGAATTCATAAAACCACACCTATTTTCGTTACGATTCAAACTCCCAATGTTAAAAAATGTGTTCAGAAAGGGCATGTCAGCCTCTCTTTAAAAACGTGATTCAAAGGAGTTAACTTTATCTTTGTTGTACAGCTGCAAAAGCTATTTACAATTAAATTTACATTTAAAATCTATTTTAAACAGTCAATATTAAGCGTCCAATATGGATATGCAAATAATACTCATCGTGAGCTACTCAACTGAAAACGTGTAGTCAATACTAAGCCTACATCCATCCATTTACAAATGTAAGAAAATGATATTATTCTGTTCACAACAAAGCCACGCAGCAGTTCTTTCACCACTAGGACACTGTGTATCCTTAAAGAGTAACTAAACGCCAAACCATTTGTCAAGGTTAAAAACATGGCAGGCTGGTCTTGGTAATCTGTGATGTTAGCATAGCAGGAAAAAACACAGTGACAGCTAATAACATTAATAATGGGTCTGTTTGATTTAGATGTGCCAGCACATCTATCAGCATTGACAGACAGACAGAGCCAGCACCAACTTGTCAATAGTACTGTCAATGCTGGCTCTTTGGCACACCTACATCCAACAGACCCATGTTATTACCTGCAGCCATGTTTATCCTGCTATGCTTACCAAGGTCAGCAAACTCACTAAAATGGTCTAGGGTTTCGTTACTCTTTAACCTATATTATTCCATATTATTCCACCAGGTGACAGGCATGGGCACAAGTCCATGAATACTGGGATGGCATCCATCACTTTACCTGCGCCCCCCATCCATAGGGTTAGTGGTTGTGTCAGGAAGGGCATCTGACGTAAAACTTTGCCAAATCATTATGGGGGTTGACAAGACCCTATAAAATCCGCCGTGGCAACCCCTGAGAAAAAGGGAACGAGACGAAAGAAGAAGAAGATTCTATATTACTCCATCTAACATTCTGTTGCAGTCACTGCACCTCTACGGTAACGCACACATCAGAGCGTTTACCCTGTCTAAAAGATGTTTTTCTATGACAGCGATACACTCAGATGTTGTTGGAATGTGTGCAGGAATGACTTGCGATTCAGACCCCACTGCCACAACAGCTGGGGACCTGAGTGAGCAGACAGAGCATGTGCTGTAAAGTTGCACCTGTGTTGCAATACAGAATAGTAATCCTGTTTAATTTAATCCAATCTGATGTGGGCAGAGATCAGATTCCACTTAAATGTAAAACGCACTGCCTGAGCAGATGATGAGGCACGTCTGGCCAAATAGGTACTAAACTGATAATAAACCAGCTGTTCTCTCAATCTGTGTAAACCTGCATGGATGGATTTCATCCATGCAGACAGAGCATAACCAATCATACCACTATCAAGCTAAATTAATATCAATGATTCATCCAAGGAAAACTTTCTTAGGGTTGTACCGACACTCTCATATAGGGGGTATGTATTGAATTTCAGTCCTACTTGTTAACTTTTTCTCATCCCTCTCATTTCTCATCTTCATCTCATCTCAACTTCAGCCACTTCTCCAGGGTCGAGTCGCGGTGGCAGCAAGCTAAGTAGGGCACTCCAGACGTCCCTCTCCCCAGCAACGCCCTCCAGCTCCTCCTGAGGGATCCCAAGGTGTTCCCAGGCCAGATTGGACATGGTAGTCCCTCCAGCGAGTTCTGGGTCTACCCCGGGGTCTCCTCCCAGTTGGCTGTGCCTGGTAAACCTCCAAAGGGAGGCGCCTAGGAGACATCCTAATCAGATGCCTGAACAATCTCAAGTGGCTCCTTTCGATGTGAAGGAGCAGTGGCTCTACCCCAAGCTCCCTCCGGATGCCCGAGCTCCTCACCCTATCGCTAAGGCTGAGCCCTTTCAGCCGCTTGTATCCGCGATCTCACCCTTTCGGTCACTACCCAAAGCTCATGACCATAGGTGAGGGTTGGAACGAAGACTGACTGGTAAATTGAGAGCTTTGCCTCCCGGCTCGGCTCCTTATTTGCCAGAACAGTCCTCTCATTTCTCTATTTCATATAATACAGTATGCATTAACCTTTGAGTCAAGACCACCCAAGATGAAATCAAGTACAGATCAAGTCTTTAGGGAGGCAACTCCGAGTCAAGTCCGAGACCGAAGCATATTGAACCCGAGTCAAGTTCAAGGCTTTGGGGTTGAGTCCAACTCAAGACCAGTGGGGCCAACAATTATGTAAAGGCTGACATCCAAACCGTGAAACTCCAATTAATCATCAGAACTGTAACTGCCATAGTCGTATTAAAAGTAAAAATTTCAGAAAATTGTTAAACTCTTTTTTTTTCTTTGCTATGGGTGGATGTTTCCGATTCCAACTTTCCAGTATTTCAGAAACATGAATTAATCATGGTAAGAAAATAAACTGCACTTTGTTGATCTCCAAGAAAATGTGATATTCATTTAAAAAAAATAAAGTTTATTAAAGCTGCAGTGCAGAACTTTTGTCTCCCCCTTCTGGCAGTGAGAATAATCACACAAACACTGTCGACACGTGCTTAGTTAATAGTTAGAAAAATCGCTACAAAGAAATGTCCACAATTCCCAGACAATAATCAATTATTTGGGCTGAGTAAATGTAATAGCTACATAATCTATTCCAAATATTTTACAAATACTAACCTGTCCAAGAGCAGTAATGTGACAGCCATGTCTGCCCTCGGTCCCCTCTTTAAGAGCCCCCCAAAGGTGGAAAAGCTACCCGTGTATGTTTTCACCATCGAGTGCTTATTTATTTTACTTTAATCCTTCCTCTGAATGCCTAATTTCCATTTTCTTTGGAGCATCTGAGATTACGCCGTCGCTACTTCAACTCCAGCAAAGCAATCGTAGAGCTATCGTTTTTCTAAACAACTTTTGATCAAACTTCCGTGTGACGAAGCGTTTACATGCTTCTGATTGGTTGACACTAATTCCACCCTAATCCTAACCTTAACCAATCAGAAGCAGGGTTTGCTGGTCGCCATGATGTTTGTTGTAAATGTATTAATCATACTTGGCAGATTCTTTGTGCATAGGATGAAATGGAATGGGGGGGGCAAACTAAATGTACATCAAGTCTATTCATTTATGTAAAAACAAAGAGCAATTCGAACTGTTCATATTTTTGAGAAATGTAATTTCACATTTGAATAATTGGCTGTACCCCTGTGTTCAATGTTAAGTTTATGTACGTTTATTGCATTCGTATTGTAATGTCTTGTATGTTTCTTCTTCGTCATTAAAAATAAATAAATAAAATAAAACAATCAATCGTGGGGGGGGGGGCATCAATACTGATGCTCCAGCATGGGAAAGTCGTCACGGACACCAGATTTAAAAACTCCGGTATCTAGTTGTCATCTGGGTGAATGGTAGCCAATAAAGGGCTTCCAGGTCATGTCAAAGGATTTATTGGGGTGTTTAAGTGAGGATCTAATTTTTTCAAGTTTGATGTGAGATAGCACCTCCTTCAGCCAGCTACTGTGTGAGGGGGGAAGAGCATGTTTCCACTTCAATAAAATGAGGCACCTAGCTGAAAGAGCTGTAAAGGCCAAGATGTGCTTTTTTTATCAAAGGCAAATTGGGTACTAGATGTCCCCCCTATTTTATTTTATTTTATTTATTTATTTTTATGGCCAGTGGGAAGAATTTGGGTGGGAAATGTTACTGGGTTAATAAGTATAACGAGGGTACCTATTTGCCTCTCACTTGGTATTTTTGTTTCTCTCTCTCTTGTAACACGTGGGTGGGATTGGGAGGGAGGAATTACTGGGCTAATGGGTATATGAAGACTGGTAAAGAATTAATTGGAATAGGGACTGATTACCGTTCTTGTTGCTGCTTTTTTTCTACTGTCTGTATACCCCACTATAATAGGTTCTGTTTATACATGTATGAAACCAGTTCAATTGGACATGTAAACTTGTTTGCACTTTTCTAGAATTTGCCTGTACTTTTATTTATTTATTTTTCGTAAGGGAGGGGGATTTTATTGATTTGTTTTATTGTGTGAAGCACTTTGTGTTACATTTGTTTGTATGAAAAGTGCTATACAAATAAAATCTGATTGATTGATTGATTGATTGATTTTGTGTAAATAAAGTTTTGTATGCAACACCGGTTCAAAAATCAATAAAAAGATTTTAAAAAAAAAACAACTCCAGTATACTACGAAATATGGAGATTTACCTGGCGGTGGGATGTTTAATCGGCATGATGTGAACTCGTGTGGCGAGGGCTTTAAAGTAGCAGACGTTCATTTATATGTACACGTCCCAAACTCCAGCTTTAAAGTCTTGTGCTTGACAAGTCTTGGAAAAAAATCACCGAGTCCACACAATCCGAGGCAAGTCTGGTTCAAGTCATTACCCGCTGAAGTCCAAGATGAGACCGGAACCTTCAAAATGCGGACTCAAAATTGAGTCCATACTCGAGTTCCGTGTACCAAAACCCCCAGTCAGTATTAAAGCAAAGGAATGGTGTTAATGTGTTTTCATAAAGCTTCTTACTGGTCCAGGTTTCTCTTGTAAGCCAGATTCTCAAAGGGAACAAGAGACAACTAAGAAACCTCACGGCACCTGCTGGATATGCATCCACTGTTTCGTATGATGAATTTTATATTCACCGTTTCCGATTTTTCCACAGTAGACATTTAAAGTGCTTAAAATCGACAGGCGCCAAATCATAACAACCGTGAATGTGGGGAGAGCAGAAGGAAAAGAAAAAATAGACCGCTTAAAAGAGAACCTCTTCACTCCGCTTTTAAGCTAGGAGTGTGTGTGTGTGTGTGTGTGTGTGTGCATGCACGATTAACTCTCATGCAGAAAGTCTCTCTTTACTCACTCTTCCCCCTCCCCCCATGCACACATACACTCCCCTCCGGAGGGAACTCCATGTCCCTTCCATCTTCAGAAGCCTGTGTGTGTGTGTGTGTGTGTGTGTGTGTGTGTGTGTGTGTGTGTGTGTGTCATCACATATCTCTGAAGGTGCATGTCTGCCTGTTTACTTTCTTCCAGCCAGGTTCTCCTGCTGACATTTCAGACTGTCTTGTCGAAGCTCATTCTTACAGGAGAAATTCTCCCTCCGTGAAAATTCACACGTTTCCTATAGTCTTGGACTGTTGTGTTTGCTTGGCTTCATTTCTTTCCGCACATGAACACGATGAAATACAGGAAACACAAGCGAATCTTCACCGAAACGAAACTGATTAGAGATTCGGAACTGACGTCATCGTTGGAAACAACAGCTATATCGACACACACACACCAGAAACTAACTACTGCCCTTAAGCTGCCACCCAGAACCACCCCATTAAAGGTGTTCACTTGTATGTGAAGCTCAAGAAATCATGCTCCTTCATGACCCCATTTCCATGCTGTTTCAAATATTGTGACAGCCAACTGAACATGTGTCTGACATGACCCAACCCATGCTTCAACCGGGCTCTTCCTTTGTCATATTAATACAAGAGTGATGCTGTGTGCGGTTACATAGTTTGGTTGTTACTGAACTTGATTTCAGGGGTGGCGTTCTCCCTTTTAATGACCTTAGATCCCAGATCCCACTTCCATTCATCAAGGATTAAGGTAATTGGTTTTTGGACAGGCGAAGGACCACTATGAGCGAACCGAGGTGGGACTTGGGGGTGTTTAGCCATGCGGGCGGGGATAAAGGAAGCACAATGTCCGACCTTGAATGATCCCCTCCTCACTGAGGCTGAGTAACAGAGGAGCAGAGGAGGTGCGTTCTGCAAGCGTCAGCACAACAAAGCAGATGGGAGAACCTGAAAAATTATTGTGTGCTGTATTTTAGCATGATTTATATTAAGGTGAATATTCTCATGCAGTATTAGAGGGAAAAGGTGGTTTAAAATGGCTGTAGCAGCATACCATGCCCTTGACTTATCACCTTCACTGATGCCACGGAGCAACAGAGGCTCGTTTTTGGACGAGTCAGCGCCACGAACCAGTTATACTGAAATAAGAAATACCAACAGCCAGAACTGTAAGGCACTTTATATTTTGAAGAACATGTGTGGTCAAAGTATTTTATAAATAAGCTAGCCCAAACACGCTGCTTTTCTATGGACGGACAGATAATGGCGGTAGTAGCTAGACATAGCCCACCAGAGGCTAACTCCTAGTCGGTAATAGCACTGATGACACTGAACAAAACACACACAAACCCTCAGCAGAGGATGTACGCAAGTGCGTGCACATGTGAATCAAAGGACAGAGACCAATGCCCTTCTATGCTGTCTTTCACTCATACCTATGAACACATGCACATACACACCTAACAAAAAGGTGGGCCCTTTCTACTGATCCCTGCAGGCTCTGGGTTTCTATAAATAGAAGAGGTGCCATATTGGACAAGACATAAGAAATTGTAGCAGAGGTCAGAGCTGTAGCCAGTCCCTAATTTCAGTTTAAGGCATTGTTAGTTTTGGGAGGAAAGGGGGGTGACGCCACCAAAAAGGGTTCAATTTACATTCATTTTTAACTTTTAACTTATTAGAATGAAAGACTTGGCCTGACGATCTCTTGCAGCAAATTTCTTTTCTTTTGTTAACTACTTCTATGAATCCCCCGTGGGGAAATTCCTTCTCTGCGTCCTAGCTGTGTAGCTAGGGGCAGTGGGCAGTCCAGTTCGTCTTGCCATGCCTCGGTCAGGGGCACAGACAGGAGTATTAACCCGAACATGCATGTCTTTTTGATGGTGGGGGAAACCAGAGCACCCGGAGAAAACCCACCGCAGACATGGGGAGAACATGCAAACCCCACACAGAGGAGGGCCTGGTATGACTCCCAAGGTTGGACAACCCTGGAGTTCAAACCCAGGACCTTCTTGCTGTGAGGCGACAGCGCTAACCACTGGGCCACCGTGCCAACCAAATGTAAGGCAAAACATAAATATAAATACAAATACAATCAATGAAGGGAAATGTTTTAGTTTAGCTGAGCTAAGCTCAGAAAGGAACATTTTTAGTTTTATTCACAGAGAATTATGGGATATTATATTCATTAAAAAGTGCAAATCTAGCAGCATGCAGCACGGGCACTACTGCTTTAATACCTAGGTTAGCCTAGCTGTTGCAAAGCTAACAAATAAGCGTGCCAACATTCTTCACAATGTCATCCATAGGTGACAACAGGTGTAATGCACTTTTTCTTTTAAGAGGGGGGTAGAGACTTCTGTAGGAGATGTGCACACGTGGTGCAAAAACCTACATTTCTGCTTTTAGAGATAGTGACGTCACGTCACCTGAATCCCCCTCACCTCTACTGTTGTCATCCACAGTTGTTAACAGAAAATCCACGGGTGGGTGCAAGACCGCCAGCTGGAGATGTGCACAACTCACAAGCATGGCACACATGAGCCCAGTGGTCCAATGGTGGTTGGAAACACAAAGCATATTGTGACTGCCATCTCTCAGTATCAGTTCCTCTCTCCAGTCTGGACCTCTCAGAGTGATCAAGAGGTCTGTTTGGCTTTTGGTGGTCAGTTTGTGTTAGTGAGACACGGCTGATAAGATACGATAACACTGTAGTACAACTTTGCCTACATCTGCACCGGAAGTTATCGTACATTTATAATGAAGCAACTGGAGCAACCTTCAAAAAATGCCTTTGTGATGAAATATGTCAGACCTCTATGACAGATCTCACAGCATTTCCTTAGATGGATTTCTCATCATCCTCATCTTCATCTGCTACCTCTGACATTAAGAGATCAGATCAATCTCTGTCTAGATATTTATCATTATATAAAGCCCGAGAGAGAGAGAGAGAGAGAGAGAGAGAGAGAGAGAGAATGCACAGATCATCTGACACCCCATGATTAGTGCGTGTCCTAATCTTGACAGATTGATACCCCATGATTAAAAAAAGGGGGAATATGTATTAATGAGTGTTTTTGTGTGTGCATGTGCTTGCCTGGGTGCATGCATATGTGCCTGTAGATCTATTTGTATGCATGTTTGTGTGTGTACGCCTGTGTTTGTGTGCATGTGTGTGTTTGAACTGGGCAAACGGGGTGCCAATTAAAAATGATCATGACCACAACACATGAATCTAAAGCGTTGAATTTTTATATCCAAGGCGATACTTGACCTACCAGTAGATGCAAACGGCACATGAATTGTTTAACAACCTCATTCCATCATACAGTCTTATTGCCATTGCTGCTACAAGTTACAATGTTATGGTGCTAGTTAAATGACCCAAGCTAAGAGACTGGCTATGGTACTATGTTTATAGTACACGCGTAGTTGAGAGTATCGAGCAGAATCACTTTGTGGGCTGTAAACTGTCTGACTCGCTTGTGAGTTATAATGTAGAAGCAAATGAACTCTAGTTGCCTTCCTACTTGTATGCATGTGCTGAACAACATTGTAATTTGTTGCTTATACGTTACACTGTGTAAAGGTAGAAACGGGGTGTCAGCCTCTGATCCTGACACAGCCTTAATGCTAGCATGCTCCTGTAATAAGGAACTCACTTTTGGGGATCCTGCATGGAAAATTTGCTTAATGCACCTCCATACATCCATTTTCCAAGCCACTTATCCTAACTAGGGTTGCGGGGATGCTGTAGCCTATCCCTGCAGTAATAGGGCGGAAGGCGGGAAACACCCTGGACAGGTCGCCAGACCATCCAAGGGCAGACACATTCACACCTAGGGACAATTTAGTATGGGTAGATGCTAGATCGAATGGGTGTAGGCACGGAAGTAGCAGTGATTGGCTGTTGCGTCGGCCAATAGACAGCGTGGAACCTCGAAGCGCACTCACTTGAAACAAACGGTGCACACTGAAACCTTTAGCTAGCTAGCTTACAACTGACCTTAACTTTGCCAGATCATACTGTAACGATAGCTAATGTTAACGCTTGCTGACAATGGAAATTCAAAAAGAGTTTAAACCCTAACCCTAACCACAACCAATCACGTCTACTTTTGTGCCTACACCCCGTTGGAACTAGCATCAACCTTTAGTAAGTGCAATTCGCCTGACCTACATGTCTTTGGACTGTGGGAGGAAACCGGAGCACCTGGAGGAAACCCACGCAGATATGGGCCATTGTGCCGCCTTAATGCACCTGGTTTTACTTATCTTAATAAGCTGTTTTGTTACAAACTTTGCCTGGAATACGTTTATTTCTGAAATTTCTGACTTGTAATTGGCTTCAAGTGCATGAGTTGCATGAAGTGATAGGAGACAGCCTTACAGGTCTGAATTTAAATGCATTTTTAACGTTATGTTTCGCTTATTTTCCGACCGGGATAACCCTCATGATGTATTTGGACTCACATGTCTGAGATCACAACAAGTGGGTGGAATTGTGTGATTTTTGGACCAAACTCACTTAAACTCAGGTCCTGATAAAATAGCATATCATTTAGCCTGAGAGATGTGGCGATGTGCCGATGTCTGCTTTGAGTATGAAAAACTAACCACATCTGTGGATTGAATTTCAGAGTGAATACAGAGAACTGTACTCACAAATTCACCAAGAAGGTTTTATAATGTACTACAACAACAATGTCTATAAAGTCAAATCTAAGTTTTGTAGTACAGTCTGCTGCCTTCCCTCTGCAACAAACACTTGCAAAAACTCTTTTTCTTAGTTATCTGATCTACTGTCAATGTTCTCTCTCCAATGTCTACTCCTTTCCTCTATTTTCATATAGGTCAACTCATCTATTCTTCCCCTATATATATTTCTTCTCATCATATTTCCTGTCCTCATATGTTCCCATACTCCCACCCCACCCCACCACCACCACTGCAAATCTCCACCATCAACTCACAGCAGTCTCCTGTGAGCTTGCGAAGCCGAGCTGCCTATGGCAAGTGCTTTCTTTCCAGCGGCTCATAGAAAATACATTAGTTTGATCGCAGCTAGCTGGAGAATAAGCTTTCCAGCATGCCTGTCGCTGAGTGGCCATATATACTAACTAAACATGACAGCAAGTATGGCAGCCCGGGAGGGGAATCAATGCTAGGGGCTAAACAGTGTTAAAGGCTAGCCGTTGCTCCCATAGGTGATACTCATGCAGATCAGCAACCAAACCAGAGCCCTTGACCAACAGAGTGCATTTCTGTGTCTGAGTACACACATCTACATGATATATGATTCCGTCTTAGATAATTCATGTGAGCCTTGCTGAAAAGATATAAAGTGTAATTTGGTGAATGCTGCATGGGAGAACACCCATCTAATGAACGTTAACTGTTTAACCAAAGGTAGTTATCAGCAATTTAGAGCCATTTTCAAATATGCATTGCATAGGGTGTCCAGGTGGCGTGGTGGTCTATTCTGTTGCCTACCAACACAGGGATCGGTAGTTCGAATCCCTGTGTTACCCCTGGCTTGGTCGGGCGGCCGTGTCTGCAGGTGGGAAGCCGGATGTGGGTATGTGTCCTGGTCGCTGCACTAGCGGCCTCCTCTGGTTGGTCGGGGGCACCTGTTCGGGGGGGGGGGGGATAGTGTGATCCTTCCACGTGCTACGTCCCCCTGGTGAAACTCTGCACTGTCAGGTGAGAAGAAGCTGCTGGCGACTCCACATGTATTGGAGGACGCATGTGGTAGTCTGCAGCCCTCCCTGGATCGGCAGAGGAGGTGGAGC
The DNA here is from genome assembly GCF_029633865.1 of Lampris incognitus. Lineage (NCBI taxonomy): Eukaryota > Metazoa > Chordata > Actinopteri > Lampriformes > Lampridae > Lampris > Lampris incognitus. Next base: position 66,028,533 of record NC_079213.1, on the reverse strand, counting down.
AGCGACCGGGACGGCTCGGAAAATGGGATAACTGGCCAAGTGCATTTAGGGAGAAAGGGGGAAGAAAAGAAAGAATATATATATATATATATATATATATATATATATATATAAATTAAGTAAAATTGCCGCAATGATTTTTCCAGCATCTGTGGCAGATTTCCACATTCACAGAGACAGCTTTGAACAGTAAGATTTACGGACAGTATTAACCGACACATGATATGTCAGTGCCTCCTGTGACATTACACCCCATTTGTGCAGGATGACTTTTTATTTTATTGCTATCTACAGCATCTCAAACTGAGCCACACAGCCCCCAGTTTAATTTCGTCTTCTGCATGGGCTGAACAAAGCTCTCGTTTCACCGTCGATCTATTTTCCGAGCACATTTTTAAACAGGCTCATAATTTTTACGAGTTTTTACAAATAATTCTGTGTCTCAGGTAGCGAGATGAAGAACAGTGAGTTTAATTCCATTAGGGTTGTGTCCAGAGTCGAATTAGCATGGAAAGAGGGGTTGCCTTCATTAGGCCACAGCGGTTTGTCTTTGCTGATAAGGGCCTAGCCTGGGAGGAGACGAGCGACACGTCGATCCTGCACAATGAGCACCGGCTGACACACTGGAACCCCAACACACATTAAGACTTAATGAAAACCAAATCAGATGAGAGAGAGAGAAGGTAGGCAGGATAACAAGGGAAGAATGGGCAGGGTATAATAGAGGGAGTGCCAACTGAAGGAGAGACGAAGTTAGACAGAGTTAGAGGAGCCTCAGGGAGAGTGTTTGAGACAGATATCTGTGAGCATGTGTGTGTGTGTGCGCATGTGTGCATGTATGTGTGTGAGTGAGAGAAACAGAGAGAGAGAGAGAGCTAGAGAAACAATGAGTGAGAGAACTAAAAGAGACTGTCTAGAAAAAAATGACAATTCAGACAAGGCATCCTTTAGGACAGATTTTAGCCTGTCATCTCTGATGGCGTGCAGACAGTAGCAGCACTATGTGGAAATCGTGGTTTGCCAACAGTTAATGACATGCTTGGCAGATTCGCCCCCACACAGAGCAACAATCCAACCTGAAACTGCTTACACCTCTGCCAGGCTGGCACATGGAGAGCTGACAAGTGTGGCAGAGAGTGTGAGAAGTAGAGAGAGAGAGAGAGAGAGAGAGAGAGAGTATAGATGGGTATAATTTTGGGGAGGGGAGGAAAAGAGGATGAGTCAGTGTTGAGCTTAATACCCTTGCTGACATGCACAGACGCAAACTTCTATGTATATAAAGCAAGAGTGTATGTTTTTATGTTTGCTTAAAACTCCAGAAATACTCATTGTAGAACAAAAACAAAGGCATCTTTAGAATCAGCACTTTCCAAGGATTGCACAGTTCGAAAAAATATTTCAAAAACCAAGTAAAAAAATTTGACTTATTTGTGAAAGGGGCATTCCAGCGATGCTGTGTGGAGACTTCCGGCAAATTCTTCTGGTGGTCAAGGGAGGCACTATACCTAACACTGTCAACGCTAGCCTGAAGGCACGCAACGTGGTTTACCCTGAGGCGCTTGAGCACTGAGTGATTAACACACACATTGGCAGAGAAGCTTGATGAATGGATTGAAAGGTATGAAATTTAATCATTTTCGTTAATAACATTTGTTTAGTTGACATTCGTTTATGACGTATCATATCATAAACTATCCTATATTTCATCATCAATTATATCGTAAAGAACAGATCGTGTTGGTTGTTTTGGCGACAACATTGTCCCCTGGCAACGCCGGGTACCCCTGCTAGTGTGTGTGTGTGTGTGTGTGTATATATATATATATATATATATATATATATATATACACACACACACACACTATATATATATATATATATATATATATATATATATATATATAGTGTGTGTGTGTGTGTATGTGATGCTACAATGCCTCTTCCCCTCCCCCATGGCCCATGTTTCTATTATGCTTAAATGTGCAAGTATGTGTACCTATCAGTATCTCTCCAGACGCATTCTTTTGTGGTCTGTAGTGCAGGATGAGTCACGGTACCGTCAGCCATCTTTCTAAGTCTTATTTGCTCCGGTTTCTATCAGGTTTTTCCCAGATTGCACAGTTGGGAAATACGGAAAGGGGATCGAACAAAGGGATGCAAAATTAAACCCAGTATACACGGTTGATTTTCTGACAAAGCACTCTAGTCCGCCGTCCCATAAGTGCAGTGTGTGTTTGTGTGTGTGTGCTCGCTGTAAAATCTGCCCCCGTGTGCACCCATCTGTCTTTGTGTGCATGTTTGTGTGTGTATGTGTGCGGTTGTTAAAATTTGCCTGTGTGCAAAATTGATGTATGTGTGGTGATGTAGGCATGTATGTGTGTATATATTTGTTTGTGTAATTCAGTCTCCGTGTGTGTGTAATTGCATGTGTGTGTATAAGAATGCTGTATGCTAGATTTCCTCAGTTCAGAAAAAGCTGAGGCTCCAGCCACATGCTGTGACCTCGTATTGCTTCACTGCATGCACACACACACACACACACACACACACACACACACACACACACACACACACAAACACACATACACATACTATACATATTCACACAGGGGATAATCAGTCATATCCCCTACCTCAGCATGACTGTGTGTGTGTGTGTGTGTGTGTGTGTGTGTGTGTGTGTGTGTGTGTGTGTAACTGGCACTCTCACTCCATGTGACAGATGGGCTCCTACAGTAGCAGGTCACATGGGTACTACCAGAATGTCGCTTTTGGATGCTGTAACCTTCACACCTCTCAAGAATTTCAAAAGGAGGGGGTTAAAGGAATAACCCTGGATCAAGTCTGCCTTGAATGTGCCTGAGAGTCACCCGACAACACCAAGACCAGACCAAAGCGGGCGTCGAGCTGTGAAGAGCACGAGTTTCTAATGTAATTCAAATTGGTTTGGCAAATATTGCTTCAAACGCAACTCTGGAGCCAATAAAGCAGCAAATTAGCAGAGAATGTGAATTGTAAATGAAGTTGTAAATTGTGAGCTGAGCAAGAGCGTACGGTCGAGACAGATGGACGCACAGAAGGCACGTGGGGGACAAATGGACACTTTCCTCTCTGCCGGTCTTGCTAGTATTAACTATCAAGTAGACAGACGTCTCTGAGCTGCACCGGAGAGCCAAGTCACAATGTGGGGTGTTGTGGTCGAACTGGGTCTGAATGTTGTGTGTTTTACACCACAATACTACCGACGACTTAGAGGCAGGCTGTTCTTATGCGAGCTTGTCAGTCAGTCACCAACATTTTCGACTTTATGAAGGTGGAAAAGTTGTGTCTAAGTTGTCTTCGTTTGATGGCAGGGAGGGCTGGTGCTGGATCGGCTGAGGGAGCTTGGTCTTATGCGTCCTGTGGGCCCAGGGACCACAGCCCTGCCCCGAGCTGTGCCCAAAGAGGGAACACAGAGGGTGGTCTGACAGGACGCGGAAGTGGGGCAGGCTAGGCTAACTGCTAGCCAATGCAGACCAGCAGTTCCAACAGTCATCCTGGCTGGTGCTCAAATGTTGTGGTGATTGTGCGTGACAAGTTTCGTTAAGTTTGGACAATCACATCACTAGATATAGGCAATACAATCACTATGGGCCACAGCTCAAATTTTGATTGACATGTTACTTCGAAATGGAATGACATATCACAATTCTTTCGCCAACTTTTTATCAGCATTGTCTGGAGACGACGCATACCAAATGTCATGCGAATCGGAAGAACAGACTCAGACTAGTTCATTTTACTTTCACTTTTGGTTTTTTGAAAATGACGGGAAAATCTGGAAAGCAGAACTTTGTGGGAGGGCAGAAATTGGCATTAGCTTCAGGAGCTTCCAAGGAATTACAGGGAAAAATAATTTCTCAAAAATTCCTACAGAGCCCGAGATGTGACCCAAAACGTAAATGAGTTTATTGTAGCGCCCCCTAGAGGTTTGTCGAGGTAATATCTCTTCTGTAAGTTCGTTAACAGGTGTGGAACCTACCTACCAAGTTTGGTGTCTGTGCAACGTATAGTTTTTGCTGCCCAGACACTTTTAGGGAAGACTTTTGCGGAAAAAACAACAATAACAACAATAATAATAATAATCCTTAGAATTAGAAAAACAATAGGGTTCCAGCATCTATCGCTGCTTGGACCCCTAAAAAAAAAATCAAAATCTAATCACACAATCAGCTGTTTCTTGATCTTAACTGGTCGATTCTTCTTGTGACTGTTGCAAAATGAAGATATAAGATAGGGCACATAAAACTACATCCACGGTTTTATGCGCTTAAACAAATCTGATGGAGACGCACCGAACTCACATTTAATTATTAGCAACTTTAGAAATGTTCCCTCAAAATTCACTTGACAGGTGGGTGGAAACATAGATACTGAATTCACATAGCACAACACTGATAATATATCATTACTCCGTATATTTCTTTTTTCCTTTTGGAGCTGTTGTGCCTGCCCCCCCCTCCCCTGTATCTCTCAATCTGGACTTGTTTGAGCTCTCATCTTCCTCAGTGTGTGACTCTCCTCCCTGTTGTGTACTGTTGTACGGCACGTCTCAGGTGATGCTTTCAGGTGTAACTCCCAGCAGTCCGGGTGTAATGCTAACACTGTCCTTCCCTCTTCTAATTCCGTTCATCGCTGGTTCCTTTCAGTTCACCCCCCTCCTCTTTTTTCCTCACCTTCCCTCTGCAGCTCAGCTCTCTCCCTGTTCTCTGCCTCATCTCTCTTTATCAAATATCTCCTGCTGTCCTCCCTGCTCGTCTGTTTCTTTCCTACTCTCCTCCTTCCTGTCCTCTCTCTCTCTCTCTCTCTCTCTCTCTCTCTCTCTCTCTCTCTCTCTCTCTCTCTCTCTCTCTCTCTCTCTCTCTCAGTCTGTCTGTCTGTCTCTCTAAGATGCACTCATTGCCTCTCTTTGCCTCTTTCTGCCCCCCCTCCCCTCGTGTTATGTGATTGTGCTAATGAGGAGGAGCAGAGGGAGAAAGGAGGAGTGAATCTGGGTCACAGGAGGCCATGCATTCCAAGTCTCCAGTCTGTGACAAAAAAGCCAGGAAATTGATCTGGTGCTTGCTTGCCCCCAACCCCCACCCCAAAGCTCCAAGCACAGACAGATGAACAGAGGCGCACGCACGCGCACACACACACACACACACACACACACACACACACACACACACACACACACACACACACACACACACACACACACAACCGAGGTAGTGCAGTGTGGATCCGGTTCTTAGACCCCCCCCCCCATTTGTGTTCAAAAGCAACAGGTGCACCAGTACAGAGTGCCAATGGAGCATCATTGCAGAAACATTAAAACACACATCAGCTCTCGTGCTCTACCCCCCTTCCCCCATCTCTCTCTCTCTCTCTCTCTCTCTTCTCTCTCTCCGTCTTTGTCTCTCTCTCTTTTAATTAAGGGCTCTTCAATACTAATATGTCCAGAGCTTCACAAAATGAGTTTCGCATCCGCTCTCCTCTGTCTCGTTTTTTAAAGAGCATTTCTTCTCATTAACGGTCCCATCTACAAACGCCCTTTTCTACCCACCCTTAAAAACAGCCACCCCCCCATATCTGCCCCCATTCACCCCCACAAACACTTGTAAGAAAATGTCAAACTTAGATGGATAGAGAGATGAGAAGCGCTGGAGAGATCAGATGAATCAACAGCTATATACACACACAGAGAGAGAGAGAGGAGGGAACAGGGAACAGGGAGGATGAAAAGGGAGAAAGCCATGAAACAGGGATGACACAAAGCAAATAGAGAGACAGAGCGAGAGAGACAGAGAGAGAGATGGAATGAGAACACAAGAGTAACGAAGAGGATAAACAAACTGTTTAAAATAAAACCTAAACAGTGGCCAGAGGCACGAGAGCATGCACGCGAGAGAGCTGGAGGGAGGAGGGAGCGAGCAAGAGAGAAAGAGAGGGAACTTCAGCAGCCTTGCAGCAGAATGAAAGTCCAACCACTTTGTCATCACCCCGCTTCCTCGGTCAGTTGGGCCGACTTGGAGAAAACAGATTATGTTCTTCGACAGCTTGCCGTGGGTCTCCGTCAACTCTCACCGACGTGTACATCGTGCGTCGGAATGATCTCGATCACCCTGGGCCCTCGCTCCATGTCCACGCGACTGTCGCTGAACCAAATGTGCGGGTGAGATCCCGCATCTTTACAAGAAACGTCAAGTCACCCAGTGAAGAGGGAAGCCGAAAACGAACAAGAGACAGTTTTGCGATGTACATAATCCTGCAGAAATGCACAAACTCCGCATACTCGCACAATCACCCTCATGGACACAAGGGAACTTCCCATTGACGGATACCTGACCATAAGCGCACACACACTCACACTATGCACCAGGGGAGCCCAAACGTTTTCATGCCATGACCCCCTTGTGATTACTGTGCAAATGTTCTGCACAGTAAATATGCGATAAAATCTCATTTCCTGCCAAAAAGTGAGAAAAGTAACAAACCTCCATCTCTATATTGTTCATCAGTGCAGTACTCCCCTATCCAGTCCTCAGTCATGGCCTACTGACCACATGAAACAGACAAGGCATGTCAGCATTGAACATCATCCAAGTGATATTTCGGAATACCGTTAAATCGTGGAATTGTTTTCACAGATTCAAAAAGTATGAAAATAAATGTTTTCGCGTTTTATCTAAACTCTGCATGTGAGCGAAACGTTTTTATTCCGCACATCCTGCAACCCACCTGGCCCCCTGCCGCGACACACTTGTGGACCACGCCCCACAGCTTGAAAACCACTGCTCAGCAAAAACGCATACAAATATGACAAAAAAAGGCAGCAACACAAACACGCTCCCTTCCTCACTTACACAGAATGAAAACATACAGACACACACATACATGCACACACACACACACACACACACACACACTACATGCACACAAAATAAAAACACAAGTGACCTACTATCCCATTATTTGAGCTGTAGGAAGTCTGTTTCTGTCAGGAATAAAAACATACCTACAGGAGCCACACACACACACACACACACACACACACACACACACACACACACACACACACACACACACACACACACACACACACACACACACACACACACAGATGCAAACATACAAGCAAACATACAAGCGAACACATCTACACACAAAAGAACAGCTCATTATGGTAAGCCTCTCTTACCTGGAGGTGTTCGTGTGTATGTGCTTTTGCTCTTTCTCTCACCCTTCGCCACTCCCTCTCCAATTCATTTCCCTCCATCTCTCTCTCTCCATTCACATGTCCCATCACCCAACCACCCACCCTCATCCCCTCCCTCACTCCCCACCAAAGCCTCCTTTAGTCCATTAGTACAGAAGACCGGGGTTAGTAAGGTGAACAACAAATGGCGGCCGCGCCTCCATTACTCGCTGCGGGGTCACCGGCTTTGCAGTCCCTTACAGAGGCAACTAATGACCATCTCTAGAAACACACTCCTAATGCACGCACACACACACACACACACACACACACACACACACACACACACACACACACACACACACCTGTACTCAAAAACACACACACTCATTCCAGGTATAGCCTATTTTTTCCAAAGCGATAATTTTGCAGCAATCACACATACAGGTGTACAAGAGATGCTGTGCAGACACACACACACACACACACGTCACACACACACACACGTGCACAGAGAAAGAGACTACACACACACACACACACACACACACTTCACACAGACAGAGTGAGAGAGAGACTACACACACACACAGACAAACACACACACGTGCACAGAGAGAGCGAGATAGAGACCACACACACACACACCCACACAGACAAACAAACACACACACAGAGAGAGAGAGAGAGAGAGAGAGAGAGAGAGAGAGAGAGAGAGAGAGAGAGAGAGAGAGAGAGACTACACACACACACACACACACACACACACACATTTAAATTCACCCACAATAGTGTGTGCAACATGTTTTTGTACAGGAAGTATTGGCTCAACATGTACACCACAGTGTACTGGATTACAACAGACAGTGGGACAGCAATTCCTGCATCCGTGTGTTACAACGGGAGCTAACGCTTCACAGTGTGACGTGACCCACTGAGAAACCAGTCAAACCAGTAGTGGCGTCACATGACTCTATCTGCCCTCATATGCAGATGACTCGTGGAAATAACAGGGGGGGCATCCTGGGCACGGGGAACGACCAGACGTACACTACACACAAAGCCACCGAGCCCAAACACCCTGCGTGTGCTGCACACCGCCCTCGCATGCTGAAACGGCCTCGGATCAAGCCGGAGAGGTGGCATGTGCTGCTAAACGGGGAAGTTAAAACGCGAGCCTTGCCGCCATCCACACAGCTGCTCCAACGCACTGTTCCATTACAGCCAGAGACGTAGGCGGGGGGGGGGGGGCAAGGAGGACGAACGCCACAGACAGACAAAAGCAACAAGAGGGACATACATGCACCCAGTGAGAAATCAGTCTCCTCCATATATTACGCTATTGAGTAGGGTGGACAACCCCGTTTATCCATTTAATCCGTTGATGAATCTTTTCCGCCCTTTGCACAAAGTCGGATTGATTTTCAGCAGCTGCTGAGAAATGTGCAGCTATGTGTGCACACGTGTGTACTGCACTACGTGCGAAAAACCATGCAGATCACACGAATCCCTCTTCTGGGTTATGTGTCTCCTCTCTCTCTCTCTCCCCCTCCTCCATACCCCAAAAAAGAAACAACACAATCACACAGCTTCCGCACATGAACAGCTTGTCCGCCTCCACACACCTCTTGCCGCTGATTAAATAACATGCACGAGGGAACGAGATGTGAGAAAAAGGAAAAGGAGAGAAGAACACTTACCGAGGAGAGCATTGCATCTCTTACGGGTACAAATTAAAAAGGCTAAACAACTAATGAGCAGCCGCCTGGCAAAAAAAAGGCACTTTCACTCATGCACCCACCGAACACATATATGGCGGACGACCACGTCCACACCGGCACATAAGCAAATAAGTGAATACCGTGGCTGTACACCGGGTGGCGTGTTCATATTTGTCAATTAAAACAGGAAAATGCAAGCATGGAAGTCATGCACCAGCAGCACACAGGAAACAGCACACCGGGGCGTCCGGGTAGCGTGGCGGTCTATTCCGTTGCCTACGAACACGGGGATTGGCGGTTCGAATCCTCGCGTTAACTCCGGCTTGGTCGGGCGCCCCTGCAGACGCAATCGACTCCGTGCGTAATTGTAGTCCACCGACTTCCGGTTCCTACTGCAGCGGTCATACCAGTTTCCCGTTTGGTGGCGGGCGCTATTGACAATGGCATGAGGACACTCGCCCGAGGACACTCGCCCTCATAATGGTGGACCTAACTTGATATGTACAACTTGAAACTTCTCACCGCTACGCTTGTAGGCGCAGGTGAAAGCTTGACAACAGTTCTGTGCATGTCGTTGACATTTATCCACGGTAAACCTTGCAGGCATCGTGAAAAACATGCCGTTGTCGATAGCGCACGCCAACAAACAGGAAACTGGTATGCCCGCTGCAGTCGAGACCAGAAGTCAGTGGACTACAGTTATGCGCAGAGCCGATTGGCCGTGTCTGCGAGTGGGAAGCCGGATGTGGGTATGTGTCCTGGTCGCTGCACTAGCGCCTCCTCTGGTCGGTCGGGGCACACCTGTTCAGGGGGGAGGGGGAAACTGGGTGAAACTCCTCACTGTCAGGTGAAAAGAAGCGGCTGGCGACTCCACATGTATCGGAGGAGGCATGTGGTAGTCTGCAGCCCTCCCCGTATCGGCAGAGGGGGTGGAGTAGCGGCCGGGGACGGCTTGGAAGAGTGGGTTGATTGGCCAGGTACAACTGGGGAGAAAAGAGGGAATCCCCCCCCCCAAAAAAAAGAAAAACAGCGCACCTTGAAGACATAAATAAACAAGACCACGGAAATACACAGCTCAGGTTCGATACACATACGTCACAGTCCGGGAGAAGAACAGCCCGACACAAACAGCCAAACAGCCGAACAGCAGAACAGGAAACTGCAGGCCACACTAACAACAAAGGATCTCAAAAACCACATACAGGCTAACACACATAATGTGACCTACATGTATGCAGCCATTGTAACATATAATCTCACAATTACACTACACCCCACACACACACACACACACACACACACACACACACACACACACACACACACACACTATCACACGCACACACTAGGTGGTTCTCCAGCACAATGCTGTCATCCTTTTATGGATTTAGAGAGGCAATTAAATGAAACATGAGAGCAAGCACACGATTAAAGATTTATTTGCCCAAGGTCCCCACGGCTGCTGTTCTGTCTCCTCTCTCTCTCTCACTCAAACACACACACACACACACACACACACACACACACACACACACACACACACACACACACACACACACACACACACACACACACACACACACACACTATCACACAAGGACCATCTGGGGCTTGAGAAGAGGGAAGCATTGATGTCAAAAAAAAACCTGACTGAACAGTAAAATACCACACACACACACACACACACACACACACACACACACACACACACACACACACATACACACACACACACACACACACACACACACACTCCCGCTTGCACCCGTACATCCCCTGCCTGTTTGGAGTAATTTACTAAGTGGAGTATGAATATACCATTCATTGGAATCAATTAACTGGGGGTGGCTAGCTTAACACGCATCCTCTGGAGATATGGTGCTAATGTGATGCATTAGGTCAACACACACACACACACACAAAACACTTAACATAGGTGTACATTTTGCATCGACAACTGTTCTATCTACAAATTACAGATGACTTCTAATTTTCATCAATTTCCAACAGGATTCTAACGTCTCACTCCAGTGGGATCAGTTAAAATTAGAGACCTGATAACGGTTTTTATGTGACAGCGGGGGGGGGGGGGGGGGGCAACACAGATAATGGACCATCACAGGGCAGCTTGTCATACTGCCAGCTGTACTATGTCTGCCAATGGTTTAATTTGCCCAGTGGCGTAACATAGTAACAACGGGCCCCAGTGCACGCTATTAGCACGAGCCCTAGTGCACACTAGTTACGAGTTATGAAGCGCACCCACACACACACACCATTAGGCACAAATATATGCTAACAGTGTGTTGGATGTTACAGTGGAATGAGTAACTTGGGCTACTGTATTGGGAAAGTGGAGAGGTCAGAGAAAACTATCAGCACCATGGATAGCGCCTGGACACACTGTAACAACACATTGTAACAACACGTCATAACAAATCAAGTCAACTAACCAACTATCCCTGGAATGTTTACATAACTGCAGCTGCTCTCTGGAAGGTATGCAGGTTAAAAACAACACATCAGCAGGTGAGTTACTAGATATCCATCACTCCATTATCCAAGCCGCTTATCCGAATTCGGGTCGTGGGATGCTGGAGCCTATCCCAGCAGTCATTGGGCGGCAGGCGGGGAGACACCCTGCACAGGCCGCCGGTCCAGCACAGGGCCCACACATTCACACCTAGGGACAATTCAGTACGGCCGATTCACCTGACCTACATATCTTTGGATTGTGGGAGGAAACACACGCAGACACGAGGAGAACATGCAAACTCCACACAGAGGACGACCTGGGACGACCCCCCCCCAAGGTTGGACAACCCCCAGGGTTCGAACCCAGGACCTTCTTGCTGTGAGGTGACTGCGCTAACCAGTGCGCCACGGTGCTAACCACTGCGCCACGGTGCTAACCACTGTGCCACGGTGCCCCCCCCCCCAAATTGCTAGATAACCAGCCTATAAACTACTGTGATTATGTATGGCTGACTGGAGCTGACGTTAAGTTGAATTTTGACATCGATAAACTGTTTGTGCAGCCAGTTTAACAAGCTGCTCCCTGCTGTCGCTTCACGGAGACGTGCTCCTCAGCTGATCTCCGTGGCTGCAATGTTGGGAGAAATCACTGTTGCTGGTGATGTAGACGTAACAACCAAAACCTGCACTTGTGTCCGTACTGCAATTCACCACCCTCCGTCGCACGTGTGTCGTGCCGTAAATCCTTTGTACAGTATTTTGAGTACAGTAATGAAGTAATTTGTTCCAAGGATGCTTTCCTAATCATGCAATAACTGGCTGAGGGAAAACGGACCGTCAATCAGACTCTGTGTGTGTGTCCGCTTTTATGTTTGAAAGGCATCATCTCATCTCGTAACATGATCTAATAGGGACTTGGCATTGAACAACAACATACATATTACCCAGCAATCATCACTGCATATCTGTATATGACGAAAACACCAAGGAAAATAAGAAATGATTCATTTAATTGAATAGTTTTTTTCTATAGTTTATATTTTTTATAAAGTATGTAGAGTAAGCATATAATTTTTTTATAGATCGCTACAGACTACTTTACCAAAAAAAAAAGAAAATCATGATGGATATGGGTTTGCCTTTTCGAGGGCATAGACAGCAAATGGAGCCATTCTTGAATTTAACATGCGAGCTTGTTTGAACACAGGCGTACTACGCTCACAAGGGCCCATTCTTTGCCCAACACGTTGTTGGAGGGCCCGCTCCCTCTATGGGCCCCAGTGCAACCACACTGCCTGCACCGTTTATACAACTTACAATTTCATTTAGATGGGCCTAGGTGCCAAGAGGCAATGCATTCTGCACAGGAGCAGATTTCTTTCTTTCTTTTTTTTATTCTTCAGTCCACCAAGTACAGAGAGCGGCGTTCTAGCTTGTGTCTCAGCCTACAAAGTCCATGGGTCTATGCTAAGCGAGCTCATGTTGGGTATCTACACCACTGGTTCCAGGCTCCTACTGCAACCAAACACTGAACCAGCCAATCGGCCGCTCCCTTTCTGGTTAGGTGCATGCTTGATGCCACCTGCCACTGACATTCAGTGAGTGCAGTCAGTGTTTTTCATGAGCTTGGTCTCAAGGATACGAAACTTCTTAATTTGGGGGTGCGGGCTGAAAAATCCCCAAACCCCCCAGACTCCGTAGCAGCACATGAATTGCAAGATGTTTTCAAGAAGATATACTGGAATCCACCCATCCATCTATTATCCAAACCGCTTATCCTGCTCTCAGGATCGCAGGGATGCCGGAGCCTATCCTAGCAGTCACTCGGTGGCAGGCGGGGAGACACCCTGGACAGGCCGCCGGGCCATCACAGGGCCCACACACACACACACACACACACACACACACACACACACACACACACACACACACACACACACACACACACACACACATTCTAGGGACAATTCAGTACGGCTGATTCACCTGACCTACATGTCTTTGGACTGTGGGAGGAAACTGGAGCACCCGGAGGAATCCCACGCAGACACAGGGAGAACATGCAAACTCCACACAGAGGACGACCCGGGACGACCCACCAAGGTTGGACTACCCCGGGGCTCGAACCCAGGACCTCTGTGCTGTGAAGCGACCGCGGTAACCGTCATGCTGCCTGATATACTAGAACATGCAACAAATCCACATCAGGTTGATAAATCCAGAGCTGCAGTGAACAAGGTCTTGGATACCGAGAACAACCGCAGAGTCCTGTCTGCTACATGACAGCCGAAGCAGTCCATCACCTCCCTCAACCCCCCAGTTGTTGTTTTCTCATTTCTTTTTTCCTCACTTCACTCTCAAAATCCTTTCAATGGCTCTCTTATTCAAGCCTCACCCGCCTCCAAAAGCAATAGCTGATGAAAGGACCCCCCCCTCCCTTTTTTTAAACCACGCACCCCTTCAATTACCTCTGAAAAACACTGTTTTGGCTGTGGTTGCCTCAATGTCAAATGCTCATACACCCCGTCTCCTTCCTTTTCTCAAATTATAATTTTCTATTTTTCTATTCGAGGCGTTTTCTTGGGTGGGAAAAATGTGTTTTCTCCCTGGAGTCTCGAACAGGTGTGAGCATCTCTTGGTTAAGACAGGATCTGTATGTGTCTCAACTGTGCTCGGATGACAACGTTTGAGGCCCTCTGAAGCTCAAGAAAACACAGCAGTATGCACAAATTTACACACACACACACACGCACACGCACGCACGCACGCACACACACACACACACGCACACACACACACACTCCTAATTCCGCTTTAGACTTTGAAAACTTAACGGGGGAAATCAACTCTCCTCTCTGTTTCCTGGCATCTAAAAAAAATTGGATTGTGGGTGAATGAGGTCCAGGCCTTTTGACAGTCAGACATTGTGCCATTTTCAATATTCATGAGTTTTTGGAGGAGCTGAACATGCAAAGAATTAATCATGGAGTCTTAATTGCAGACAGGGGTCCCGAGTCTGTCTCTTTTACGCATCCCGGTGCTGGCAGAACAAAACGGTAAATGGCAGTAAAATGACAATTACTCAGCACTTACAACAGGATGTCAACTTTTGAGTTTTGGTAACAGGGAGGACGGAAACTCCAGATATCGTTTAGGCATAAATAATACAGCGAAAACTAGTGTGTGTGTGTGTGTGTGTGTGTGTGTGTGTGTGTGAGAGAGCGAGAGAGTGAGCAAGAGAGAGTGAGTGAGAGGGTGAGAGTGAACGATAGAGATTGAGAGAGAGCAAGAGAGAGCAAGAGAGAGAGTGAGTGAGAGAGAGTGAGCGAGAGAGAGAGTGAGAGGGTGAGAGAGAGGGCGCGAGTGTGAGAGAGTGAGCAAGAAAGAGAGAGTGGGAGTGAGAGACAGTGAGCGAAAGAGGGTGAGAGAGAGTGAGAGAGCGAGAGAGAGTGAGTGAGAGAGAGCGATAGAACCCTGATAACAGTCCCCTCAGTCAGCTGATGGTGAAGCTAACCAACCAGGCTCCCATCAGCACCGCCTCAAAAAACAGCAGAATAAAACAAATCATGAATCAGTCAAAAGATCTATATTTGGAACACTGGAGAAATGAAACTAAAAGTCAAAGAAGACTAAATTGTTATTTGACCCTAAAGAGAGAATACAGACTGGCCGAGTATCTCCACTCTGTCAGAGATACGAAGCAGAGACGGATCCTGACCACATACAGGCTCAGTGACCACCAGCTGGCTACAGAAACAGGAAGACACAGACCAACATGGCTACCCAGAGAGGAGTGTATATGTGGTCACTGCTCGACAGGAGAGGTAGATACAGAGACGCACTTCCTCCTCCACCGTGACAAGCTCTCTCCAGTAAGACACTTTCATTTCGGGGAAATAGCCAAGAAAGTACCAAACTTCCTACTGTGAAGCCCAGAGGAGAAACGGGTAGTTCTCCTGGGTGAAGGAACAACAGCTCCTCTGGCAGCTAAATACATATCTGCTGCCACAGCCTGCGGGACTCACAACCACTATAAAATCCCCAAAATATATGCTATTAAGTAATTGTATTAAACTGTACAACATTTATTGCACTGTACTGTATGGCAATAAAAAAAATGACTGCTTCAGTAGGCAAAAATATGGAACCTGCTTATATGATGACACCTATGTATTAATATGTGATGTAATGTGAATTTAATGTGTATTTAATATGTGACGTAATGTTCGAATCTTCTGCAAACTGCTTTAGCAACAACATATTTTTTTGTTAATGCCAATAAAGCTATTTGAAAGCGAGCGAGCAACACGAGAGAGAGCTATGATTGTTGTGATGTAGAAAAAACATTTAAACTAACGGCAGTTATTTGCTGGCAGGTTTTCAGATGCCAACTCTCTAATGAGTGCATCAAGTAGTGCAGAACCCTGGACCAAGCCAAGCCTGTTTTGGCCAAGCCAGGGTGAACAAAGCCAGTAAAGAGGGAGAATAACATCATGTTCTTTAATATAAACATCACAAACAAATTATACTTAACTGACCCCTTCTCTTGCAAATGGGGTCACTGGGTCTTTTTCACTCAGTGTGTGAACCATGCTGAGCATACGAGTCTGGTTTGCAGAAAACCTTTGGGAGAATTAGCATTAGTGTCATGGATGTGCGTGCATGTGCATGAGATCAGCTCTAAATACATAGCTTTGTCAACTGAAACTCTGTATTATATTAATTTATTGATATTATGAGAGCTCAACAAACATTCATGCACGGTAAGGCTGGTGAATATTTAAAACCTAAGAAAATCTCGAGCACCGTCCTTCTGAATGACTGACTCCGGGGATCAAACCCTCGCTTATTAAAATATAGCTGTAGTTCAGACCTGTGAGCAGGTGGCATCTCAAACAGAAAATACAAATGTGAAACTGCACCCCGGCTGACAGGCCTTCACTTGCTCACCGGCATTTCAACAACGCTGTCAACAGAGATAGAAAGGGCTAATTCATTAGCCTGAGTCCAGCCGAAGAGCCAAAACTGGGATAGCCATGACTAATGCATTCGCCTGTTTTCTACAACGGAGTCAAGTACATCTATCTGGTTTTAACTGAACGTTCTCGTTTCCTGTGCAGGGCTGAATGAAGTTATCTCATTTGTCTGGCCACCTCCCATGAAGGGGCAACGTTATAATGAGAAATCTCAATCAATATGAATGCCAGCTACTCAGCTAGCGAGTCATCTGGCTGCAAAATAAAGAGATTTAATGTGACGAAAGTACCAAAGAAAACCGGTTTCATGCAAATCAGTTTATACTAAAAATGAAAACTGGTTTTATAGTTTTCCGGCCTCTAGTTGATTAACACAGGGAAGAAGTTGCAGTGTTCATGTTAACCTTCCGGTGAGGCAATATGGCTGATGTAGTTAAAGTTTGTTGTTGCATTGATCTAAGCATAAGAAGGCAGCGTTAACTTCCCCAGCCCTTCTAAAAGGCCAGTTAAATATTCTGATTCTGAAAAAAAAAATGCCTGCACTGATTCAGCTACCACTTCATTTAATTTCAATAAACTTGTGATACCATACTTTCTAATGTGGCTAAGAATAGCAACAAAAAGCAGTATATATATATATATATATATAGAGAGAGAGAGAGAGAGAGAGAGAGAGAGAGAGAGAGAGAGAGAGAGAGAGAGAGAGAGAGAGAGAGAGAGAGCTACTGAAACACACCATTCTATGTAAATGCAGTTTCAAAAAAATCAGGAAAAACAGGTTAGATATACTACATTATACCACATTCTGTATATGGAAGTGTGTGTGCGTGTATCGTTGTAAGTGTGGATATATTACACACATTAATATATATTCAGTCACACAATCCATGAAATGTATAGCATCTTTGATGGATGAATGTGTGACAGATGTGTCACACAAATTTGCAGTGACAGCATTATTCATATGCCCTCTCTCTCTCTCGCTCTCTCTCTCTCTCTCTCTCTCTCTCTCTCTCTCTCTCTCTCTCTCTCTCTCTCTCTCTCTCTCTCTCCTCTCTCTCTCTCTCTCTCTCTCTCTCTCTCTCTCTCTCTCTCTCTCTCTCTCTCTCTCTCACACACACACACACACACACACACACACACACAGAACCAATCGTCAAAGAATCTCATTTGGTTTGGTATGTATACATGAGCGAGGAAAAAGGGAGGGAGAGAGAGAGACAGTGAAAGGGGGCCTCTCAGGGGCCCATTGAGAAGGTGTCACCCTGTTTCCAAACAATCAAGCACTGCTTCCAATGCCGCACAACAGAGAGAAGGGGGCCAGAGCGCAGAAGAAGGAAGGGCAGAGAAGAGGGAGAGTCAAAAAGGAGTGGACACGCCGAAAACAGATGCCAGGAAATAAGAGAATAACAGCAAAGTGAAAGAGACCTTGAGGAGAGGGGGTTACAGAGAGAGAGAGAGAGAGAGAGAGAGAGAGAGAGAGAGAGAGAAGAAGACAAATCTAATCTGATAGAAATCATCTTTACCATGACCTTCTCTCTATCCACTGCACAGCAAACACAAAAACCCTGTCTCCCTCCGGACAGGGCTGTTCCCTTTGCATAGGTCCGTTTGGTCTCCTCTCTGGTTCTCCTTCCCCCCATCTTCCCCCATGTGTTCCTGACTTATTCAGCACGATGACTGCAAACCCTGAATTTAAAAAACTTGTAAAACAGCAAACATCAATACAGCCAATAAGAAATGGACCCTGCTCTCGGGAACCGCATCACACACTTTATTTCTTCATCTACTTCCACGATTAACATCAAACTCACTTCGAACAATTCCGCAAACTGCTTATGGGCAACTTTTGATGAGAAATTAGATTCCCTGTCATTTTTTAGGGGGTATAGTCAGGGGAGACTTTTTTTCCCATTGGAAAGCAGCAGAAAATACTACCGCATTGATCTTTCTCTCCCTATCCCTCTCATTCCCTTGTCCATGTTGACACACTGAGCTATAGCTTATAATAGGAGAGCGTAAAGGGGTTATATTAGTACTCTGTACATCCTGTAGACATCTCTGACATCTAGATGTGTGTGTGTGTGTGTGTGTGTGTGTGTGTGTGTGTGTGTGTGTGTGTGTGTGTGTGTGTGTGTGTGTGTGTGTGTGTGTGTGTCTCTGTCCATGAGCCTATGTGTCCCTGTACTCTGACTCTGATAACAGGTATTAGCAAGCGCTAGCTACACCATCAAAGAGCCCCTGCACCACCCCCCGCCTCGCTCCCTGCGATGAACGACAAGCACAAATCCCCTCCAGGGAAAACCCTCGCTCAAAGGCTTAGTAGTGGGCGAGGAGTGTAGGGCAGAGATAGGTAGGGTGTGTGAAATCTACATAAACAATTTCATTCACTCGTCAGAGAGGGGGTGAGAAGGACAGAGAGAAAGAGAGAGAGAGAGAGCAGAAAAAATCAAGAGGTGGAGAAAAAGAAAAAGGACGGAGAGAATTTAGAGATCAAAGGGTCAGAGAGCAAGGCGGGGAGAAACATGAACTAGACGCAACGTGGCGTCGTCTAGTTTAAAGCTACACGTTTGAAGAAGGAGCAACTAAAGGCCGATAGCGGACCACGCCTGCAGGTGACGTTTACCAACAGATACTGTTACATTATTAAGGCTCGTTTACGCTTTAATTACGCACGAAAATAAACACGTCGATTACAAACGACGTAACCGTCACTGCCCACATACTTCCCATGCGTCCTTTACGTTGGCGTGGATGTTAGGCAATACATCCACTAGAGGGCAGCTCAGAGTCAAACGTTTCTTTACAACAAACATGGCGACGGCGGAGGTTGTTGTTAACGCAGATATGTATACGGTTGTTAATCTCTGTTCCCGGACAAAGTAACATGATAGATACACTACCGTTCAAAAGTTTGGGATCACCCAAACAATTTTGTGTTTTCCATGAAAAGTCACACTTATTCACCACCATATGTTGTGAAATGAATAGAAAATAGAGTCAAGACATTGACAAGGTTAGAAATAATGATTTGTATTTGAAATAAGATTTTTTTTACATCAAACTTTGCTTTCGTCAAAGAATCCTCCATTTGCAGCAATTACAGCATTGCAGACCTTTGGCATTCTAGCTGTTAATTTGTTGAGGTAATCTGGAGAAATTGCACCCCACGCTTCCAGAAGCAGCTCCCACAAGTTGGATTGGTTGGATGGGCACTTCTTGCGTACCATACGGTCAAGCTGCTCCCACAACAGCTCAATGGGGTTCAGATCTGGTGACTGCGCTGGCCACTCCATTACCGATAGAATACCAGCTGCCTGCTTCTGCTCTAAATAGTTCTTGCACAATTTGGAGGTGTGTTTAGGGTCATTGTCCTGTTGTAGGATGAAATTGGCTCCAATCAAGCGCTGTCCACTGGGTATGGCATGGCGTTGCAAAATGGAGTGATAGCCTTCCTTATTCAGAATCCCTTTTACCCTGTACAAATCTCCCACCTTACCAGCACCAAAGCAACCCCAGACCATCACATTACCTCCACCATGCTTAACAGATGGCGTCAGGCATTCTTCCAGCATCTTTTCATTTGTTCTGCGTCTCACAAACGTTCTTCTTTGTGATCCAAACACCTCAAACTTGGATTCATCCGTCCACAACACTTTTTTCCAGTCTTCCTCTGTCCAATGTCTGTGTTCTTTTGCCCATCTTAATCTTTTTCTTTTATTGGTCAGTCTCAGATATGGCTTGTTCTTTGCCACTCTGCCCTGAAGCCCAGAATCCCGCAGCCGCCTCTTCACTGTAGATGTTGACACTGGTGTTTTGCGGGTACTATTTAATGAAGATGCCAGTTGGGGACCTGTGAGGCGTCTGTTTCTCAAACTAGAGACTCTAATGTACTTATCTTCTTGCTCAGTTGTGCAACGCGGCCTCCCACTTCTTTTTCTACTCTGGTTAGAGCCTGTTTGTGCTGTCCTCTGAAGGGAGTAGTACACACCGGTGTAGGAAATCTTCAATTTCTTAGCAATTTCTCGCATGGAATAGCCTTCATTTCTAAGAACAAGAATAGACTGTCGAGTTTCAGATGAAAGTTCTCTTTTTCTGGCCATTTTGAGCGTTTAATTGACCCCACAAATGTGATGCTCCAGAAACTCAATCTGCTCAAAGGAAGGTCAGTTTTGTAGCTTCTGTAACAAGCTAAACTGTTTTCAGATGTGTGAACATGATTGCACAAGGGTTTTCTAATCATCAATTAGCCTTCTGAGCCAATGAGCAAACACATTGTACCATTAGAACACTGGAGTGATAGTTGCTTGAAATGGGCCTCTATACACCTATGTAGATATTGCACCAAAAACCAGACATTTGCAGCTAGAATAGTCATTTACCACATTAGCAATGTATAGAGTGTATTTCTTTAAAGTTAAGACTAGTTTAAAGTTATCTTCATTGAAAAGTACAGTGCTTTTCCTTCAAAAATATGGACATTTCAATGTGATCCCAAACTTTTGAACGGTAGTGTATGTTTAAAAAAGTCTCACCAACTCGCACAACCTCTCCCCAAAGACTTCCGCCATTTTGTAAACGTCTTCGTCGTGTCTCGCTTGAACTGTTAGCTACACTGCCCCCCGCCATTTCCGGTGGTACTGCTCCGTTTCGTCCGTATCTGTAAACTTTCAGAAAACGTGCACAAATACGGACGAAATGAACGCAGAGTTCGGACAGAAGGCTTCGTCCGTATCCATATTTTGACATCTTTATGTCAGTATCCATATACGTACTCAACGTTGAGCATAAATGAGGCCTTACCATGGACTCACTGGTGATTGGCGTTTCAAGCCAAATTGATTTCTGGGATTTGTAGTCTTCAAACAACAAAACAGCCACCAATATAGACCACCGGAACACTTCCGGGTACCTTGACAACAGGACGCCAGGAGAGGGGGATAGAAAACCCAAGCCGCCAAGCCGCACTGTATTAGATATGCAGCCTAGCCGTAGCTACGATGCCCAAAAGTTGCTGTGTGGTGG
This sequence comes from Lampris incognitus, assembly GCF_029633865.1. NCBI lineage: Eukaryota > Metazoa > Chordata > Actinopteri > Lampriformes > Lampridae > Lampris > Lampris incognitus. The sequence goes on along the minus strand of NC_079213.1, from coordinate 66,007,117 downwards.
ACTGTACTGTTAACAAGAAAAACAACCCAAATATTCGTTTTTTTTGTATTGCCTAAAAGGCAGAAGGAGGGAGAAAAACGATTGAAATGGCTCCAGGCGATCAGAAGGAAAGACAAGGATGGACAACTTTGGGATCCTGACAGCAAACATGTTACGTCTGCGGTCTGCACTTCATCACTGGTAATGTCAGGTTGAACCGGTGGCTATATGGAATTCCACATTTAGCTAAACCTGTCTGAATGGGATCACATTCTTCAAACCCATATGTATTTTTATCCATTAAAAGTCATAAAATGGTCCCTCCCCCCTGAATATTTGGTCACATGCTCAATTTTGTTTATCTTTCCTAGAAACAAGGGGTAACTACCCCGCTCTCCCTTACCCAGTTAAAATGCAAACATTGTTATCACATTATTATTGTCATCCTTATTGAGTAGTATATCATGCATCATTGTTTGAAGTCATGTGTAATCCAGTAAAAAGTAATAATTGAATAAAATGCAAACATTTGTTGAAAATGTAGCCTAGTTCCGGTGTCTTTTCCCCACGGCTGCTCTAGGTCATGATGTGTGATTTAATGTTTGCCTTTTATCATTTCAGGGTGTAATGCATGAGTGGGGTTATTAACCCATTCCCCTGTTCGATTGAAAGGACACTGGCCACCGATACTGCGAATTTTTCGCAAATATCGGTTCTTGTCCGCAGCAGCCAACGTAGCGACATAGTTAGCCATTTAAACCGTGTTCAAACTTGCCGGCTTCTATCCCCCTCTAGCTCCCCCCGCTCTAACGTTCGAACGCGGAAGTGCAGTAGTCTATCACGGGTGGGTAAATGACACAAACTATGCAGAGCTTCAGGTCTACTGGTTTCAAGAAGTAAAGACAAAATATTCTATCTCGATCCTTTGTCTGCTCGCCTTGCTTTCTCTTACACTTTCAGTGCCCCCCCCCCCCCAGCTATTCTATTAAGGACAGGAGTGAAATAAATGAGTCCCTTCTCCAGCTGAACAAATCAGGCACACTCGAATGTCCATTTCTGGACCGATGTTATGCAACACTTTGTACGGGCGGAGAGTACAACACGAACACCAAGTGCAACTATTTGTATGTAAATTACTGATGAACCAACGTGGCAGAGAATTGCAGGAATGACTCATTCACACTAAGAAAAACCAGTAGCAAGTGTGTACCTAAGTGGGTGCAAATGCTTGTCGCTGGGACAGTTCCTTTCTGAAGTACAATAATGTACCCAAAGACTTCATTGTCTTTTACGTACCTTTGTTACCTTTCGGCTTATGGAAAGACACATATCTGAGCCTTCAAAGTACAATATTGCACCTCTGTTGCTGTAATGTACCTATGAGCACAGAAGTGTACCTCTTCTGGACCTCACTTTCTTGAGAGTGTTGTCTTCTTTATTGAAACGCCCTTTACAGACATGTCAAGGAACGCTTGGTTCGAAATGGGTTGGGGATTAATTCATTTTGAATGATTCATTGGATGTGATCAGTTCAAGACGGAGGAGCTCATGTCCAAAACACTACATACCCATATTGGGGTTAAATCATCCATCCATTATCCGAGCTGCTTATCCTGCTCTCAGGGTCGCAGGGGAAGCTGGAGCCTATCCCAGCAGTCATTGGGCGGCAGGTGGGGAGACAACCTGGACAGGCTGCCAGGCCATCACAGGGGCTGACACACACACACACACACACACACACACACACACACACACACACACACACACACACACACACACACACACACACACACACACACACACACACACATTCACACCTAGGGGCAATTTAGTATGGCCGATTCACCTGACCCACATGTCTTTGGACTGTGGAAGGAAACCGGAGCCCCCGGAGGAAACCCACGCAGACACGGGGACAACATGCAAACTCCACACAGAGGACGACCTGGGACGACCTCCAAGATTGGACTACTCCGGGGCTCGAACCCAGAAACTTCTTGCTGTGAGGTGATCGTGCTACCCACTGCGCCTCCGTGCCGCCCGGGGTAAAACAATGCAATACTTATTTCAAGTTTGTTAACATCTGATCCGAAACTAAAAACTATACTACAAAAGTGTGGTAACCTTAAATTGTTTGCTATTCATTAACAACTATCACATCAGCTGCACCAAGACAGTATTGTATGAGGACACCATGCTGGGTGCAGCACATCAGAGCAATATAATATGAACCGTATAGAAAGGTGACACGGTGAGGTCAGCCAACTAAACTCTCTGGCTTGACTTGTGAGAAGCGAGGGCGTTCCCACACCACCGTCACCATCCTCGTCCCCCACACACCTTTCCGATCCTTATTCTAAATGTGTACAGGCACAGACAGGTTAAAAACGAGGCGGTTTGATTGGTCTTTATAAATCAGGTTTTTCTTACGACACCGACATGAAGAGAAGGCTTTCGTTGCCGTTCAGCTATTAAACATGACATGTGTATGCCCCAAGACAGCGGGGCCTGTGTAAGTAAACAACGTCTGATGACTTTTTGTGTGGAGCCCAGAAGCTGAGACCAAGTTTACGGATGCCTTCTAAGACCTTTTCAGTTTTCCCCAACACCTTCGGAGCATCCCTGAATCCTTCTCTCTATTTTCTCTCAGCAAGTACTTGGCCGGAAAATCTAGTTTTACCCAACTGAATTCACACACACACACACACACACACACACACACACACACACACACACACACACACACACACACACACACACACACACACACACACACACACCTTGTATCACCATGATGGTGCTTTTTCTCTCCACTAACTTTGGAACAAACTCAGCACATCCCACCACTGCTGCTTTAAGCAACCTGATTTCCAGCTTTGCTGTCATGGTTGGTGGAGACGTTTCCTGTCTGATTTGACAAGAGAGACAGAGATGGCTCGGCATGGGGGAAGGGACTGAACAGGTAGTCACATCCCTCTGTGCCGAGAAAAAGAAAGAGACACTGACTCAGAGAGAGAGAGAGCGAGTGCAAGAGAGAGCTGCAAAGAAAGAGAGGAAAAGAGAGAGAGACGGCTTGGCATGGGGGAAGGGACTGAACAGGTAGTCGCATCCCTCTGTGCCAAGAAAAAGAAGGACACTGACTCAGAGAGAGAGAGAGAGAGAGAGAGAGAGAGAGAAAGAGAGAGGGAGAGAGAGCAAGAGAGACAGAGTGCGCGAGAGAGAGGGGGAGTGAGCAAGAGAGACAGCGAGAGAGTGAGTGAGTGAGAGAGAGAGTGCGTGAGAGAGGGAGAGAGTGAGCGAGAGAGAGAGTGAAAGAAGGAGAGAGCAAGAGGGAGTGAGCGAGAGAGAGTGAGCAAGAGAGACAGCGAGCGAGAGTGAGCGAGAGAGAGAGTGAGTGAGAGAGAGAGAGAGTGTGCGAGAGAGAGCAAGAGGGAGTGAGCGAGAGAGAGAGTGAGAGAGTGTGAGCGAGTGAGCGAGAGAGGAAGAGAGTGAGTGAGTGCGCGAGAGATAGAGCTGCAAAGAAAGAGAGAAAGAGAGATGGGGGAGGGCAGAGGGCAAGGATAAACAGAACAAATGAGTCCTACAGAAAAGGAAATATAAATAATAATACAAGGGCCATGAGAATACAGGTGGAAGGGGTGAGCCAAAACTGAGAGAGGGTGCGAGAGAACGAGGGAATGGGAGAAAGCGGGAGCGCGCGAGAGAACAATGGGAGAGCGAGAGAAAAAAAACAAAAACTCGAGGCCTCGCCGTAAAGAGAGGGAACATCCCCCCCCCCCTTCAAGTCTCTCACGGCACTTTCTGTAACTTTCACCGGAAACTTTCCCCCTGCAAAATTTCTGATATGCAGCACTGAAGGCCCCCCCCCCCCATCTCCGCCCCGGCCCGGCAGACAGGTATTAGCGGCCATGTTTTATTCATTGGCGCTCTCGGTCGTTCTGCACACCGTCCCCCTCGCCGCACCGCGCCGTCACCCGGCACGGCGTGGGGTAAAAACAGGATTACGGCGAATGTAAATAATAAAATGGAGGCACGTGACGATATTCAGTTAATCTGGGTGGGGGGGATTAATGCCATGATACCCTGTCAGACCCAGAGGGGGGATCAAAATACAACACAGTTTAGTGCACACCAGCACAAAGCGACACGTGTTCGCGCACGCACACACAAACTTAAGACGCACACATGCACATTACACACACATGCACGCTTGCAAGTACATGAAAGCAAGGAGACAGCGTGCATGCACACACACACACACACACACACACACACACACAAATGCAGGGGGGAATAAGGATTGTGAAGTTATCAGAGTTTGACTTTGAGCGTAAGTGACTTTGCAGCTGAGCAGAGCAGCAGCAGCAAGCCGCCATGACATGGCGGCAAACAACACACAGGTAATCTGCAGAAGCGGCAGCGCCGACACTCCCATGCACTTCCTTTCATCACTGGATGGAGAGGGAGAGATCCCGAGGGAGGGGGGGAGAGGGCGAGAGAGAAAGATAAAAGGAGGAAAAAGAAGCCAACAAAAAGGTAACAATCCTCCCCTCCTCCCCTCCCCAAACAACAAAGTCACAAACGCTGGAAAGTAAACAGAGAGAGGGACGCCACAGTATTGGTGCTACACCATTTTAGTTGATCTTCTTTAGGACCCCCCCCCCCCCACCGCTGATCCGGGGAGGGCTGCAGACTACCACACGCCATCTCCGATACATGCGGAGTCGCCAGCCGCTTCTTTTCACCTGACAGTGAGGAGTTTCACCAGGGGGACGTAGCGCGTGGGAGGATCACGCTATCCCCCCCCCCCAGTTCCCCCTCCCCGCCGACCGACCAGAGGTGGCGCTAAGTGCAGTGACCAGGACACATACCCACACCCGGCTTCCCACCCGGCCAATCGTTTCTGTAGGGATGCTTGACCAAGCCGGAGGTAACACGGGGATTCGAACCGCCGAGCCCCGTGTTGGTGGGCAACGGAATAGACCGCCACGCCACACCTGGACGCCCACGTCGTAGTTCATCTTGACTTCAGCAAGCAACATCACTTAAAACACTACACACACACACAGACACACACACATTTCTTCCCTCATTCTATAACTTTTCTGTCCATCTCAAATAGCGCTGCCCTTCCCCCCTGTCACCATGGAGAAGTGCAGCGAGCAGCCATTAATAATGTGCCAAGTTCACCAGGTGGGGTTATTTTTCTGGGTCGGACGCATTACTCATCAAAAATGATTCTATGGGTGAAAGGAGCTGCCGCAAGCAGGACGTTTTTTGCAGAACACCTTGACTGTCTATGACACCGACACACTTTGCTGCAGGCCCCGTGACACACCGAGTGAGCAGCCACCTCTCTTTCTGCCCCCCCCCCCCCACCTCCACACACACTGTCAGATGCCCTTACAATCTCGCGCTCCCGTTTTCTCTTTCGGCGGTGCTATTCTCTCTGCCCCGCGTTTGCGTCTGCGAGCGGGTCTATGAAAGCTGCCGCCCATTGAAGGCCCCTTCTGGTTATCTGGTCTCCCTTGTTGTTTTGAGTGAGACCCGAGACGCTTTCCGTCTTTACACCTTGTGATTCTCCTTTTATTGGCCCGCCTCCCACTTTGCTGTCGTCTCCCAAATGCTCCTCCCGCCCTCCCCATCCATCCCCTCTTCATGCGCTTCAGGTGGCAGTGCCCAGTGTAATGACTGGAATTACCACACTCGTGGTAATTGTCCCCATTAACCACTTACACACACACACACACATACTCACAAAGCTATACTTGTGGGGCCCCCTCATTGACTACATTCATGTCCTGGCCCTTAACCCTAACCTTAACCACACAAACTAAATGCCTAACCCTTACCCTTACCCTAACCTTAACCTAACCCTAATCCTAACCTTAACCCTAAAACCAGGTCCTAACCCTAACCCTTACACTAACCTAACCCTAATCCTAACCTTAACCCTAAAACCAAGTCCTAATCCTAACCCTTACACTAACCTAACCCTAATCCTAACCTTAACCCTAAAACCAAGTCCTAACCCTAACCCTTACACTAACCTAATCCTAACCCTAAAACCAAGTCCTAACCCTAACCCTTACACTAACCTAACCCTAATTCTAACCTTAACACTAAAACCAAGTCCTAACCCTTACACTAACCGAACCCTAATCCTAACCTTAACACTAAAACCAAGTCAAAACCCTAACCCTTACACTAACCTAACCCTAATCCTAACTTTAACACTAAAACCAAGTCCTAACCCTAACTCTAACCTAACCCTAATCCTAACCTTAACCTTAAAACCAAGTCATAACCCTAACCCTTACACTAACCTAACCCTAATCCTAACCTTAACACTAAAACCAAGTCAAAACCCTAACCCTTACACTAACCTAACCCTAATTCTAACCTTAACACTAAAATAGACCCTTTTATTTGTGGGGCCCCATAAAATGGCCCCACAAGGTAGGTGGTTTCTGGTTTTTCTACTCTAATGGGGACCAAATGTCCCCATTAGGGTAGAAAAACATGGTACACATGCACACACACACACACTCATACACCACAACCACAGGCCAGCGTGCAGTCTGACAACATAGAAAGAGAGAGAAAGAAGGAAATTGTGAAACGCTAGAGAGAGAACTTAGTGAGGAGCAAAAACAAATTTAGAGTAAGCCCTGTTCTTTTGATAAATGTGTCCTCATTCTGGAAGGAGCTACAGCCCCTGGGGGGGGGGGGGGCAACCGATGGAGAGAGAGAGGAAGAGGAAGGGGAAAAAGAGAGATAGTAGAGCTGCAAAACGTCCGTTTTCCCTTTTTTCCTCATATTTGGGGAAATGTAGGAACATAAACACAGGGAGAGAAATGATCCTGCAGGTCCTCAGGCACAATAACAGAGTAAACCCCCCACCCCCACCCCCATCTCTGACACACACGCACGCGCATATATATGTGTGTATGTATGCTCCCGTACCCGCTTTCTCACCGTGCAAATTCTCGTTCGTCGAGACGCAAGCTAATGGGATTAGAAGTATGCAGATGGACAGTACAATCTCCCTGTCTCTCTCTCTCTCACTCTCTCACGTCTCTCTTTCTCTACCTCATCGTCTCTCTCAGAGTCTGCAGTCTTCTCATAATATCCCTGTATTTCACCCCCCCCACCCCCTCCCCAGGTCAACACAAGGACACTATTGCTAAGACACGGGAGAAAGAGACGCAGAGGGGAAAAAAAGAGATAGAAGTGGGGGGGTGGGGGGTTGGAAGAAAAAGAGGGGGTAAAAAGGAAAGGGGGAAAGAAAATGTAAATTGAAAAGAAGAGAGTGGAGAGAGAGAGAGAGAGAGAGAGGATGAGAGAGAGAGAGAGAGAGAGAGAGAGAGAGAGAGAGAGAGAGAGAGAGAGAGAGAGAGAGAATGCCTAAAGCTAACACTGACCTCAGCTAAAATTACCCCGCCACTGCTTTGCACCACTACACCTAACACCTCACACCCAAACCACAACACCTATTCAGCACACCGGGGCTAACCACTGCTGGCTTGTGCAGCATGACACAAGCTCTTAGAGAGGTGCTGCGTTCAGGTTCTTAGAGAGGTGCTGCGTTCAGGTTCTTAGAGAGGTGCTGCGTTCAGGCTCTTAGAGAGGTGCTGCGTTCAGGCTCTTGGAGAGGTGCTGCATTCAGGCTCTTAGAGAAGTGCTGCGTTCAGGTTCTTAGAGAGGTGCTGCATTCAGGCTCTTACAGAGGTGCTGCATTCAGTTTCTTAGAGAGGTGCTGCATTCAGGTTCTTAGAGCATTGCTGCGTTCAGGTTCTTAGATAGGTGCTGCATTCAGGTTCTTAGAGAGGTGCTGCATTCAGGTTCTTAGAGCATTGCTGCGTTCAGGTTCTTAGAGAGGTGCTGCATTCAGGTTCTTAGAGAGGTGCTCCATTCAGGTTCTCAGAGCGATGCTGCGTTCATGCTCTTAGAGAGGTGCTGCGTTCAGGTTCTTAGAGAGATGCTGCGTCCAGGTTCTTAGAGAGGTGCTGCCGTTCAGGTTCTCAGAGCAATGCTGCGTTCAGGCTCTTAGAGCGTTGCTGCGTCTAGGCTCTTAGAGAGGTGCTGCGTTCAGGTTCTTAGAGAGGCGCTGCATTAAGGTTCTCAGAGCGATGCTGCGTTCAGGCCCTTAGAGAGGTGCTGCGTTCAGGTTCTTAGAGAGGTGCTGCGTTCAGGTTCTCAGAGCGGTGCTGCGTTCAGGTTCTTAGAACGATGCTGTGTTCAGGTTCTCAGAGCGATGCTGCGTTCAGGCTCTTAGAGAGGTGTTGCGTTCAGGTTCTTAGAGAGGTGATCCGTTCAGGTTCTTAGAAAGATGCTGTGTTCAGGTTTTTAGAGAGGTGCTGAATTCAGGTTCTTACAGCATTGCTACGTTCAGGTTCTTAGAGAGGTGCTGCGTTCAGATTGTGACTTCTGCCCGGCCGACAACCTCGCAGCATAGAGACCCTGTCGTCTGGCATTTTACACTTGTTTAAGGTGCTCCACCTGTCGCTAGTGCAGTGGAATATCGTCGTTTGGATGTGGGTGTTGGTGACACAATGGCCTAACCTTGTGTGCCCCCCCCCCGTGTGTGTGTGTGTGTGTGTGTGTGTGTATACACATCTATGCCCCTGGGTTACCAGTGGTTCAGTCATTGACGCAGGCAAGCTACCATGCAGCCCGGCAGAAGCCGCGTGTATGTCCATCACTGGTTTTCTTTCGTTTTCTCTGCCCATGTGTTTGCCTGTCACGTCAGGCAACACCTGGCTTTCTCTTATACACACACACACACACACACACACACACACACTGAAGGTTAAAGCTAACATGAGTCCTTTTTGAACTCTGTAGTGTAAACATCCTGGTCATACAAGGTTGTGCGCATGCATATGTGTGTGTGTGTGAGAGAGAGAGAGAGAGAGAGAGAGAGAGAGAGAGAGAGAGAGAGAGAGAGAGAGAGAGAGAGAGAGAGAGAGAGAGAGAGAGAGAGAGAGAGAGAGAGAGAGAGCCATCCACTGGGCCACTTGATTCCACACTCCAATTAGGAGTCCCATCCCCGGATGTACTACTGAAAGCAGGTTGTGTGTGTGTGTGTGTGTGCGCGCACGTCAGCAGGTGATATTAAAGTGCTTTTGTGGCTCTATCGGCCCAGTGTGTGAGATGCCTCCCCGCAGTGTTGTATTATACACTCCTTTGTGTGTGTGTGTGTGTGTGTGTGTGTGCTATAAATGTGTAAGGAAGATCCTAAGTTCCTGATCTTAGACACACAAAAGGAGCAGGGGCGTGAAATGTGTCATGATGTCTCCACTGTGAGAGGCTGCTCTCAGGCTATGGCGATGACACTCTTCTTCCTAAATCTCCTTAAACTCATTGTCCTGCAGACACACACACACACACACACACACACACACACACACACACACACACACACACACACACACACACACACACACACTCCTATAAATGCAGCTGAACTCATACAGACACACACACAACGCTGATCCCTAAAAGAAGCCTTCCACATTTTCAACAGCACCGTATTGAGAAACAGGCGCAGTTTCAGTAAGTTTCAGCAAATCAAACCCTAACCCCTGAAACCCTTAACAAGGCCAGTTAGTGTAAAGTACAAGACCAATTTCACATTTAAAATTATGAAAATTAAAATTAAAAACACACCTATATCAATGCAATTCATCCATGCTATCAGAGAATCCCGCTGCACAGCGACACTGGGACAGCGATTTTCAAACTTGTGGAAGGAAATTCAGGACTTCCAGAGCTATGTCTGAATCCAATTCAAGACGATTAAGGCCCCTAAGTTTAGATAATGAATATGTTTAAGTATTCCATAATTTATAGGGCATTTACATAATCTCAAGCATCTCCCTTAAAGCTAGGAGGAGTTTAATTATTATGCAATTTCCCGAGCTAAACCCAGTTCAGGGAAAATATTAGTTTTTTTTAGTTTTTTCCCTTTCACATCCCTTAGTCGTCCCCCCCCCCGTCTCTTTACTGGGCAGTAGGGGCAGGCGACACATCGAGTACAGTCGATGTCTTGCGGCTTGTTCAACACGGTACGAACTGTCGCCTGATTTTTTTAAAAATTATTTTCTTAAGCCGCTGGCACGAGACTCGCTATGGCGTTTTGCTTCTCTCGCCATCTCCTATGGCTCTCTCCCTCGCACACACACACACACAATGCGAAAAAAAACCTCACATACACACATACTATGTAGGTCGCACACACTCGCCCATGCATCCAGACCACTCTCCTGGGCGAGTGTGTGACGTACACATGTGAAGCGCGCGGAGAGAAGGAGTGAGGCGCGTGGAGAGGAGTGAGGCATGCAGAGAAGGAGTGAGGCGCGTGTAGAGAAGGAGTGAGGCGCACGGAGAGAAGGAGTGAGGCGTGCGGAGATAAGGAGTGAGGCGTGCGGAGAGAAGGAGTGAGGCGTGCGGAGAGAAGGAGTGAGGCACGTGGAGAGAAGGAGTGAGGCACGCGGAGAGAAAGAGTGAGGAAAGAAGGAGTGAGGTGCGTGGAGAGAAGGAGTGAGGCACGTGGAGAGAAGGAGTGAGGCACGTGGAGAGAGCGAAAGAGCCGAAGCGCCCGAGCGAGTTGAGTCTGGACGCGGTAACAGAAGATGGAGGCGGACGAACCGGATCCGACAGGTAGCAGCACTGGATTTGTAGCTCTGAGCTCCATCCCCCCCCCCCCCCCCCCCACCCCCCGCGGTGTGCGCCCAACTGCCGCCATGAGCTACGCACGCCACACTGTGGTCACTCGCTCGCTCGTGGACGACCCAGAGGGACGTATAGTAGGATGCGCCTGCAACTGACGTATGCACGCCCCGGAGGACAACGAATAGCGCCATGGGTCTGGACGGTTTCGTGCTTGTTGTTGAGAGTCTTTGTTGAGCTTGAGGTCTACGTATACAGCTAGGCTACAATATGCCACCTCCCCACCCCCCTCCCTTTTTCTCCCCAGTTGTGTCCGGCCAATTACCCCACTCTTCGGAGGCGTCCCGGTCGCTGCTCCACCCCCTCTGCCGAGCCAGGACACATCCCCACATCCGGCTTCCCACCCGCTGACTAGGCCAACTGTGTCTGTAGGGATGCCCGACCAAGCCAGAGGTAACACTGGGGATTCGAACCGGTGATCACGGTGTTGGTAGGCAACGGAATAGACCGCTACGCTACCTGGACTCCAATGACTTCCCCCTGTTTGCATGCAAGTTTAAAGTTGTTCCAACAGAAGCCACTACTGAACATAAACAACAACGTTTTAATGCAGGCATATCCCAGCAAACAAAACACGTCCCCAGCACGCCCCCTAAAGGTCATCATTGTGTAGGGTTTTCATTATGTTCCGGGGACCTTATCATGGGGAAAGTCCTCTAGACTTCCCCATGACGTCCAAGGGACGTTATTGCGCGACGCGTCCCGAGAACATCACAGGGACGTTAGGGGTAAGTCCTCCAGACGTCCCCGTGACGTGCTGGAGACGTCTGGAGGACTTACCCCTAACGTCCCTGGGACGTCCCACGATAACGTCCCCAGGACGTTGAGGACATTACATGGGCATTAGGGGAAAGTCTACCAGACATCGGGGAAAATCTACTAGACATGTCACGGGGACGTTATTCCTGCGATGTCCCCGGAATAACGTCCCCGTGACATAAAGGAAACCCTACACGACGACATTTACTGGACGTTTGGAGAAGACCTTTAGGGGGCGTACCGGGGGACGTTCTTTTGTTTGCTGGACTGTGACAAGGACTACTAGAGTCCTCATACTGGTGTGACTGTGCATCTATGAAGTGCTTTAGAGGAGATTTCGAGACTTGGAGACACACGGTGCATCGCAATACAGCTGAAATATATCACGATATTATGTGCAGGCCCTGTGGCCCAGCACTCCTGTGCAGCTATAACAAGGCCACTTGGAGGGGAGAGCCGGCACAGAGAGGAGGCGCAAGACAATTCAGCACTAACAAGACATACGAGGCTCAGTTGCGAGTTGATTTTTACAGCGGCGTTTTGGATTACGGGACATTTAAATCCACTTAAATCCGCTGTAAAAAATGATAGGGCCCCCTTTTTTTATCTATTTATTTCCACGACCGAAAAATAGGTCATAGAGATGCACAGAGGTGGAGACACGCGTGTGCACACGTGTCACCGTGTTGCAGCAGTGAGTCTGTGCTGTACAACATAGAAAACACAAAACACACAAGCCTGCCGATAACTCACCCCCATCCCCCACCCCCTCCCGACACCCCCAACACACACACACACACCGATCTACCGTCTCCCAGGGCAACGGGAGTGGAATCCAGCACGAGACACGTTGTGAATGAATGACGATAGAGGAGGAGAGGAGCAGAGGAGGAGGAGGAAAGGAGGAAAAGACAAGGCACAAAGGAAACCCCCGGGTTGCAGTGACTTAGTCAAGCCCAACCGCTGGAGGAAGGACGCTATGAGGGTAATCCCTGCTTGTGTACGCACACGCAATGATGGGAACTACCCACCACGGGGGACAGGATGCGGCACGCACGAGCACACCAGGAGCACATCGTCATATAAGAGGACAGACAGGTGCACGCATCTGAGGAGAAGTCAGGCCGGTTTTGAAGGAGAGTTGAGGGGAGGCGCGGCCAAAGCATAACCAAATAGAGCAAAACAGACATCACCCAAAGAGTCGTTTATGCTCCTATAACTGAGGTGCAGCTCTGGCTCATCTCTCGCCGCCTTGTGCCGCGCCTGTTTGCAGTTTCACCGCTTCGATTTGCTTTGCATGGCACCGATTTCGAAAAATTGTCACATGCTTGTTTGTACCCTCCCGTTTCTTCTCCTCCGCTCTCAGGTCATCGTCGCCTTACACACCAGCCCCCTTCCCCCCCCCCCCAAATCCTCTCACTGTGCCAACATCTCTGTCACGACGACTCCAATTCCACCACCCACCCCACCCTTCTGCATCATCCGGCTTCTCATCATCGCTCCTCCACACCATCGTATTACTTTCCCCCTGTATGTTTGTCCCATCTCGACTCCTCCCAACTCCTCCTCCTCCAGCTCCAACTCCCCCCTGTTGAGCTCTGCCGGTGATTTGGGGCTTTGGGGAGGGGGCAGAGAGGCAGCACTGGCATCTGTTTGAAAGGGTTGGCCCGCCGCCAACCAGTGAGCGTCACTCCAGCAACCAGAGACACGCTGCTGGATTTATTTCCAACCAACCTGTCAGCTGATGCCCTTTGTTGGCGTAAGACAAGTGGGCACAGCTTCTTTGGCATTCGCCCTTCCAGGGTGCACACAGGGGCTTTGGTAGGAGGTGTGGGGGGGTCCTTCGTATGCTACAATGCCAGTGCATACATGGGCCCGGAGTGGCAGCCTCTTGAAAAGAACCACCCAGATCACAACGGAGACGGAGGGATAAAGTAAGCAGAGCAGGGAGGAGAAAGGCAGGTGGCAGGGGTTGCCAAGAGGGAGGGGAGAAGGGACGGAGGGAGCAAAAGAGGGGCAGAGACCACAGAGTGCACAGAGGGCAGGACTCGGGAGAGAGATGTGCTCGAGTGCAACGCGGGAGGAAAGTGTAACCACATGCACGGGTGGCGGGGTATGTCGTAAGAGAGACAGAAACCCTGACCCAAAAGGGACCCTGGGCCGCGCAAAGCGGTCTCCATAAAAGTAAAAGCATCTTGATGGCTGAGGTGTAGGTTTTTATTTCTGCTGAACCAATCCGCAGTCTACACAACAAGGCGAATCAAAGCAATCAGGGCGAAGGGCCACAGGGAAGAAGAAGAAGAAGAGCTCATTTAAAACTAATCAGGATTCCATTGGGCATCACAGCTAAATGTCCGATAATACCAATTTATCTCCCCGGTCAATGAGACACGCTTGTAAATGTCGCGGCATATATATCCAGCGCTCCCCCACACATTCCGGGGACCGCCTATGACACCGGAGTGCATGATGGGAGTGTCGTGGGTTTTCGTGCGTCAGCGTCTGTGACAAGGACTTAATCAATCGCCCGCTAATGTAACCCTGCAAGCAATTAGTACCGTGACAAATTCATAAGTGATTATTCATGGGGGTTATTCAGATTCCCGCGCAATTCCGGTAATGGGTTGATTCGGAGGCATTCCAGCCGAGCGGCGCGGTAGCTGGGTTTTCCCGCTCATTTCCCAAACGCAGCCGCACTATTTACCGGCTGATCTACATTGGTCTGTACAGCCGGAAGCGTTATCTAAAAGTCAACAACCCTACGCAGAACCACTTACCAAACGCCCGGCGTTTTCACAACGCCGTCAACCGGCTTCAAATATTGACAAACTCTCTACGGCCGCAGTCTACTGGACATGTCATGAAACGCGTGTGCACAATGCAAACAGGGCATTTTGAGAAGAAGTGACTCCCTCAACAGGCAGCCAGGGGGGGAGGAGGCCAGAGAGGGAACGCCATGCTGGCACCGTGACCCCTGCATTGCACTGCTTTGTGACAAGTGCTTGGTCTCCTCTTAAGGAGCTGAATTAGAGTAATGAGCGAAATTCTTCCGCCGACCTGACCGGTGATCCCGGATAAGCTCCTCTGGTCTCAGCAGACCGCGGCAGTAAGGGTGCTACGACTCCGCCGGGAGCGTCGTGGCGCCCACGGAAGGGAAGGGGACGGGCTCGGGCTCGGGCTGAGCTACTTACGGCAGTTCTCCTCGTCGCTGCTGTCGGAGCAGTCGTCGTCGTCGTCGCATCTCCACAGGGTCGGGATGCACCTGCCGTTCTTGCACTGAAACTGTCCGGCTTCACAATCCGATTCCGTGTGAGTGCCTGTTTTCAGATAGAGCACACTGGTCGTCAGCCTGCAAGTAGTGCTGAGCAATATGGAAAACATTACTATCATGATAATCACTGGGGACCTTTACAGGAAATATATATATATATATATATATATATATATATATATATATATATATATATATATATATATATATATATATATATATCAGTATATCTGCTCACATGCAAAAATAGCACGTTTAAGAATCCTGCTGAGCTTCATCACATTGATCTGTGTGGTAATATGAAGTATAATATCAAACACAAATGTAGTTTTCATATACTACTCAGTCAAATATGTCGGACCTCGTATTGTGGGAAATATGTAGTTATCGTGAATTTAGACATCATCACTGCCTGTCACAACATCCACGTTCCACAACGGAACTGGAAGTCAACAAACAATAACACCGAGTTACTGCCCAGTCCTACTATATACCTGCGAGACCTTACGTGTGTGCAGTTTGGTTTCGGTTTGTCATCTACACGAAAAATAAATAAATACATAAATAACAGATTTTACACTGCAAGAACTTGAATGCATGCTGTTTTCTTCCAGATTACAGCATAAACCATGGCTTGCAGCAGGGCTTTTGTTCTGGCAGAACCCAAACAAGGGAACAAGGTAATGCAACAGAGGTGTAGAGGCAGTGGGGGTGATCATCCTCCGTCAGGAAGGAATAGCAAGGGGCTGTAAGGTCAAATGGGGGCGGCGGGGGGGGGGTTCCTAAAATAAAATGTTCACCCTGCCAATTCACTGTCGTCAGTTCTGAGACGTGTTGTCGGTCCGCCGGTCGGTGCGGATACCTGAAGTATTTGGGCTGCACCGCGGTCGCCCGCAGCCGCTGGGGAGATGCTGGCCGACTTAAAACCAACCCTCACAACCCGCAACGCCGTCCTTCAGTTACCCCAAAAAAAAACCGACAGCTCGAAAAAAACGCATCCGGCGCCAAGCTGGACGTCACCTGCACTTCGGTATGATGAATGACGCCGGAGCGAGGCTGCCGTCCTAACGCACATGGCCGCACGCGTCCGTGTCGCGGCGGTCCGTCCGTCTCCGCTGATCGTCTCAGCAGAGCAGCGTTCACTCCGCGGACAAAGTAGAGACCCGTGTGTGAGCTGCGAGCACGCCGTGGGGGGGGGGGGGGGGGCGGATAAAAGCGGGCAAGTATTCACCGGCATTTAAACGGCGTCGCCCCCCCCCCTTCCCCTTAATAACCCATACATTTAAAAATAAAATAAAATAGAAGTGGCCGGCCGGTACAATGCAAATCCCCCACCTCGCTGCCCGGGTGTCCTCTTACCTCTGGCTGAATGGAGCTCCAGGAGCAGCACATGTAACAGCACCAGCTTCCCCACGTCCGTCCACATCTTTAGATCCTGGGCTGTGTGTGGTTGTGCTCATGCAAACACAAAATAAGGAAAACGGCGGCAGAGAGCGGTATACAGTCTCTCTCTCTCTCCGTCTCTCTCTCTATCTATCCGTGTGTCTGAGCGTGAGATCGCGCGCTGGCTCCGCTCTCGCTCTGCCTCGGCAGCAATTTGAATCAGTGACGCTTATGGGCGGGATAGTGCCTGCGGTAATAGTGAAACTGCAAGTAAGTGTGTGTGTGTGTGGGGGGATGCAAAATATCCACACGCATGTAGCCGTGGGGAGGGGAGGGAAGGGAGGGGAGGGGAGGGGGAAGGGTGTGTGTCCGAAAAGTCCAACTATAAAGTGTATTCGACGAAACATGCAGCAGTTAAGCGTATAGTCTCTATACCCATAGGCGGATTATGAGACAATGTGTCCCTGGGCAAGGACGTGTGGAAGCCCCCCCCCCCGACATAGGGCAGGTATGCTGACTTGCAGACAACAGCACAACAACTAAATTTTCACCTGTACCTCAACGGGATTTACAGCGCGCGCATACACGCAATTAACGCCATCATTCATTCATTATTCAAACTGCTTATCCGCTCAGGGTTCGTGGGATGCTGGAGCCTATCCCAGCAGTTATTGGGCGGCAGGCGGGGAGACACCCTGGACAGACCACCAGGCCTTCACACAGGGCCCACACACACACACACTTGCTTGCTGGTTGTCCATCGTGCCCGATGATGACCATCTTCTCCTATTTGTGGGTCCTTTGGTGGCTGAATAGTCCGATCCTGGATGCACAGTTGCGGTTGCAGACCGGGCATGTAAAAGTGGTGCTGGAGGGGGCAGGGGTAACTTTGCGAGCATGCCTCTTCGCACGCTTTGCTACACGGCGTTGTGTGTGCTGGTTTTCCATGTACTTCACTCCCTCTGAGATGTGAGAGCACCAGGTTGTGCGGCAGAAAGCAAGTTCCTCCAAAGAAGAGGGGTTGATCTGACATCTTTTCAGTGTGGTATTCGTTTGGTCTTTGAACCACTTCTTCTGCCCACCAGCAGTGCATTGACCAAGGCGTAGTTGGCCATAGAGGACTTTACGTGGGAGTCGTTCGCTGGGCATGCAAATAACATGCCCAAGCCACCTGAGTTGATGGTGGTTTAGGGTAGACTCCACGCTGCAGCTGCCTGCCTGCTCCAACACCTCTGTGTGTGGCACTCTGTCCTCCCAAGTAATGCCGAGGATCCTCTGGAGACATTTCACATGGAAGGCCTCCAGGCTTCTGAGATGGTGGCTGTAGATGGTCCATGCCTCACATCCATAGAGTAGTGTGGAGATGCACACTGCTCTGTAAACAAGCACTTTGGTGTGGAGATTGAGGTTGCTGTTTTGGAAAACCCTTCTCCTTAGACGGCCAAAAGATGTTGAGGCTTGTTTGAGGCGGTGCTGAATCTCATCGTCCATTGTGCAGGTGTCGGATAGCATACTTCCCAGATATTTGAAGGCAGGAACAGTGGCCAGTTGTTGCCCTTCTGCTGTGAAGGTTGTTGGGTGGTTTGGGAGGCCAGCAGTCAACTGACAGATTACCTCTGTCTTTTGACAGAGGTAATCTGATGATAATCAGTCCCATTCTCCTGTATGCAGTTACAACTGCCGACAGTGTGTTTTGTAGGGGTTCTGGTGTGTGAGCTACCAGGGCACAATCGTCGGCATACTGTAGCTCAATAATGTTCTCAGAGGTCAACTTGGTGGTTGCCTGAAACCTCCTGATGTTGAATAGGTTTCCATCGAGCCTGAAGTAAATGGTAACTCCAGCCTGCTTCTCCAACCTCCTTCGTAACAGTGTTGTAACAGAGACTAAGAAGATATTGAACAGGACTGGGGCTAGCACACAGCCTTGTCTGACTCCAGTCTGCACACCAAAGGGCTCAGAACTGTGGTTCTCCACTACCACTCGGGCCACCATTCCTGAGTGAAAATGTCCAAGAACGGTGAGAAACTCGGGTGGACATCCAAATTTCTTCAGGACTTGCCACAGTAGGGCCCAGTCAACTATATCAAATGCCTTTGAGAGGTCTATGAATGCTATGTATAGATCCTTGTGCTGTTCTCTGCATTTCTCCTGGAGCTGGCGTGTGACAAAGATCATGTCAACGGTCCCTCTATCCTTTCGGAAGCCGCATTGTGACTCTGCTATGACCTGTTCGGCTATTGCGAGTGTTAGTCTGTGGAGCATGATCTTGGCTAGAAACTTTCCGGCAATGGCCAGTAGTGAAATACCCCGACTGTTGGAGCAGATGGATTTGTCTCCTTTGTTTTTATAAATGGCCACAATGTTGACATCTTTCCACTGTTGGGGGACACAGCAGTTATTGGGCGGCAGGCGGGGAGACACCCTGGACAGACCGCCAGGCCATCACACAGGGCCCACACACTCACACACACACACACACACACACACACACACACACACACACACACACACACACACACCTGGGGACAATTTAGTACGGCTGAGTCACCTGACCTACATGTCTTTGGACTGTGGGGGGAAACCGGAGCACCCGGAGGAAACCAACGCAGACACGGGGAGAACATGGAAACTCCACACAGAGGACGACCCAGGATGACCCCCAAAGGCTGGACTACCCTGGGGCTCGAACCCAGGACCTTCTTGCCGTGAGGCGACCGTGCCAACCACTGCGCCACCGTGCTGCCCAACGCCAACAGTACATTAAACCTGCAGTTTCCTTCAGTTTTTCAGCAGACTTTTGGGGCTCTGTTAATGATGTGAATGACTCAGCCCTTTGACTATGCGACAAGAAATGCCAAGTTAATAACAGCGGCTTCATGCAGAGGGTGTGCCTTATGGGCCCCCTGAGCCCTTGGGCCCGGTAGGCCTGTTCAGTAATCCACCAAAAACTATATCTTGTGACATTCGACGTTTTTAAGTCTGAAATAACTATCATTTGGGTGATGAGGTCAAAGGCCGATGTTCTGACGATTTATGCTGCCTTGTCAAAAAAACAAAAAAAGAAGCTACTGTGGCATGAATCAATAGCAGTTTAACCCTAACCTAACCCTAACCCTAACCTCGCCTAACCATGCACTACGGATTCACATAATTTGACACAATGAAGTTCATCTACTTACTTTTCCCAAGTGTATTCAGCTTCCTAATTTTTTTAAGTAAACTGTACTTTCAGGATTTACAGTGTGTGCAGAAACGCTAAGTAGTACATCTCGATAGGTAGCACATATCGAAAGCACACTGGTTTGCATAGGGCAGGGGTGCCCAACTGCAGGCCTCAAGGGCCGCAGTTTCTGCAGGTATTTGTTGCAACTGTGCACTACACCACCTGCTTTAACTAATTAGCTCACCTCTTAGACCAAGGAGGGCAAGGAATTAGTTAAATCAGGTGGTATAGTGCACGGCTGCAACAAATACCCGCAGACACTGCGGCCCTCGAGGCCTGGAGTTGAGCACCCCTGGCATAGGGTATCCTATGGTTGTAATAAAAGGTCCACTTTTAGGGAAGCAGATCCACCACTTTTAGTAGGCTGACTACAGTCCTGATCCTTTGTAAGAGCGATTTGAATTGAATTGGGAGTGTATACCCAGAGACGGATCACAGGTACAGACGGATTATGGGATGTCTAAAAGTCCCCCAACACACACACACGCACACACACAGACACACACAGCACAAGCACACTCAGTTAAATCCACAGGCACATTAACAAAATGCTCCTCTCTCAGCCACAATTATGAGATCACTTGGAGCCACCTTTGATGTTTAAGCTGTAATCTCGGATCTTCCTCCATTAATGAGGAGTTATTTTATCCTTCTGCGCCATTGAGGCAGGTTACACAATGGATAGGTGGAGTTTGACGTTTGCGCTGGGGGGCAAACATTTTTCAACTGACGTCAGTACACAGTCTTCTGTATCACAGTCTTCTGTATTACAACGAAATGTGCTCTCTGCATTTAACCCATATTATTGTATAGCAGCAGTGGGCAGCTGCAGCATTCGGGGACCAACTCCAGCTCTTCTTTCCATTGCCTTGCTCAGGGGCACAGGCAGTAGTATTAACCCTCACACGCATGTCTTTTTGATGGCGGGAGGAAACTGGAGCACCACGGAGGAAACCCACGCAGACACGGGGAGAACATGCAAACGCCACACAGAAAGGACCTGGGACGGCCTGGGTTTCGAACCCAGGACCTGCTTGCTGTGAGGCAATAGCGCTAACCACTGGGCCACCGTGCCGTGCCGCCCCATGCCCCCACTGTATGTACATACAGTAACAGAAGACAATAGTGCCAAGCTTGCCATAAAGCTGCACAACACAGTGCATCCAATCCGTTTCTGAGCACTTGGTACTTTATCACACAAAGGCTTGTGTAGAGTATTTATCTTTCACACATGAGTGCACGGAGCTGAAGCACACTGGCAACCAAGTCTGTGAAAGGTGAAATACCAGTTTCTTTATATTCTACTGTTGGGCTTTCGTTTTCTGTTTACCCTTTTAAAATATTTAGTGTACACATGAACCAATTTCATGCTAAATTGAAAACTATGAAATATGCATGCTCACTCATATCCAGCTTATAGCACGCACACATGCACACAATTAGAAAATACTCAGCAACAGTGTTGCCTGTTGTTACTGTAGGCTTGTAATATATATATAATTAGCAGTGTTCTACCTAGTGTAGAAGTAAATGTCTATTTTCACGTTTGTAACTGCTCATTGTCTGACAACGATAGCTAGCTGCATCATCGAATGCACAAGAGAGGGAACTCACACCTAACGTTGCATGTCACAACGTGCCATGTCACATGGCATGAGTGCTCAGAAATTATCTTATTACAAAACCAAACATAATAGGATTCAGATTTATTTCTTACGATAATTACATTTTATTGCATTACTTAAAAACTATATACACAATTTTTTTTTATTAGACCTTTTATAGACTCAACGTAATAACACATTTCAGCTGCTAGGGTCCCCCCCCCCCGAGCCCCACCCCACATCCCTGCAAACTCTGCATATGACATAATGCTAACCAGCGTGTTTATTATGATTGAGAACAATCTCCTTATGCCGCAGTTGTAGGATGAACACCGGTGCAGCAGCAAACACATTCCTACCCGGGCAGGAAAAAGGATTGAAATGTGATTACAATGTGGTGCTGCTTCTGCAGGACAGGTAATCTACCAAATCTACAATCAATACTACAGTACAGAAGTGTTCCTATAGTTTGATAATACATTAGGACGCTTGTGTTAGCTTTGGTCTGAGGATGCAATTTTTACAAGGGTGGGAACTGTTTACTGCTGAAAGGGAAGGACTTTCACGGATCAGCTTTAACAAAGACGCAGCCTAAAAGACGGCTAAAGCTGGCTGTTACCATCATTAATAATGAGTGCTACAACCCTGCAGCAAGAAATGAAAAGTTAATAACAGTGACTTCATGCAGAGGCTCTTGCTTGTGGGCCCTCAACTCCTAGGGGCCCTGACCGTGTGCCCGAGAGGCCCATTCAGTAAGCCTAAGACCCCAGGCTGGAACTGTAAAACACATTTTATTTGCATGAAGAACCATTAATGCAAGAATCAACACATGAATAATGAATACAGTGTTCTGTATGTACACTGAAATACAGCGGGCTTTGCCACATCATTAATTATTTATCTAAGAGGGCGAGAACCTCACACATTAAAGGTTAGCGCAGGTATACGGAAAGAGAAAACAAGACGGCATCTGACGCGTGATAAGCTGCCCACTTCCATTGTGAATCACCCTGCAAACAGTATTCACACCATCTTGGACATGAACTTCGTCCCCCCCAAAAACTACAAATGAGTGTTGTGACTATCTTTATATCATCTATAGACCCATACGTTGGAGCTTGTCTGTTGACAGACAATGTGAAACTGGCTCTGTTGTTGTTTCAGGTCAGACCGGCAGTCTACATGAACAGGATCTGGTGTAGTGGATTTATGGACATAATTCACCATAGCTTGTTGCTGTATTAAGTTGATATGCTTCACCTTAAGGGCTCAGGGTCTAGCCATGGTCCACGTTGTTGTTCTTTTGTTTTGTTTTTTTCTCTTTTATTGTATAGAAAAAAATTCTAAATACAACACATATATACCAAACAAACAGGGAAATAAAGCATTTCGCAAACCCATCGAACTCTGCAGAATCAAAGATTACAACACAGGTCGACAAAACAGAAAATAGTGAGGTAACCTGTAGGCCTTGGCATGGCTTCCAGCCTACAGAACCCCCCCCCCACCCCCCACAGAATCAAACAAAAAATACACATATACCGCACACAGTATACCGTTTAACCAAAATCCAACCCTCCCTCCTTCCCCGATCACAACAAAGGTGCTCCCCTCTACAAATCCACCAACAAACTCTTCTTCTCTAACATAACCATACCACATATTAACATCTCCTTCCATTATACTCCTAAAAATATTCCACACCTCAGCTTTCCTCTTTTCATAATGGGCTATATTCCTCCTTAGCTTGACAGCAAACCTTGCATGGCTTAAAACACAATTTCATGAATTAACATTACATCTGTCCACTTTGCCAGCCACCCCAAATAACCACAACTCTCTCCATTGCATTCTGTCAACAAACCCACCTCTCCAACGTCTACTTATTCAGTCTTTTCAGAGCACTGCCCCTTGGAATTTCTTTCCCACCACAAAGCAGGCAAGCTCTTCAATGTAAGCCTTTCTCTGCACACTCTTGATTATGACTGCTTCTGCTTGCAACAGTTCCTCCACTGTGCGAGGCCTTCTCAGGATAGGAGGCCGGCTTAAGCATGCGGCTCTGGACTTCAAAAAGAAATTCCCTGTGATGGTACCAGGCCGCAGCCATGCCGCAAAACTGCTTGTGGAACACTACCATGACCGAGTCAAGCATCAGGGTCGTGTGTTCACTGAAGCCGTTGTTCGCACTGCAGGGTACTGGATTGTTGGTGTTAGGAAGTGTATACACAGCATCCTTCACAAGTGTGTGATATGCAGCGAGCTTTGTGGACAATTAACTTAGCAGAAGATGGCGGACTTACCCATCGATCGCCTGAGCACTGAAACTCCATTCATGTATATTGGGCTGGGAGCATCCTGCCTGCATCAAGAGCAGACATCCTGTCCTGGGGAAATGGCGCCCCCATGGAAGCCGCTAATGGCAGCCCCATCTGCACCTATGGCACTAGGTACGTGGAGTTGTGTTTCTGTGAACAGCGGTTCAGTTGAGACGTTGCCACGGCTAAAGTGGCCATCCACCTCCTCGGTGCAGATTTCCTATGCGCCTATGGGCTGCTGGTGGATGTCAAAAAAACACCACCTGATCGACGCTGTCACTTTCTGTTCATATGCGTGCACTCTCTGCAGAGCGGACTCCATCAGACTGTCTAGCATGCTCTCCGCTGCAGATGAGTATCTCCAACTTCTCTCTGGGTCCCCGGTCCTCACGCATCCCATCTTCTCGTCATCCTCTGCCAAACATGGAGTGGAGCACCACATCACCACCACTGGCCCACCGGTCTAAGCTCGTGCTCAGCACCTCGACCAGCCAAGCTCACTAGCGCCAGAGAGGAGTTTGAGAAGATGGAGCACCATTTGCTGCTCCAACAGCCCGTGGGCTTCACCCCTCCACATCGTCCCGAAGCCTGGAAGCAGGTGGTGCCCGTGCGGTGATTACCGCCAACTCAACAATGCAAGCACCATACCGCTACCCAGTCCCACACATCCAGGACTTTTCCGCCCACCTGGCTGGAAAAGTCATATTTTCAAAGGTGGACCTCGTCCGTGGATACCATTGGGTGCCCGTCCATCTGCTGGATGTCTCCAAAACGGCGGCGATCACCCCATTTGGACTGTTTGAGTTCCTGCACATGCCGTTCAACCTCAACAACGCTGCATGGACCTTCCAGTGTCTCATTGATTTGGTTCTATGGGACCCGCCTTTCATCTTCGTCTATCTAGACGACATCCTCATCGTCAGCACCTCCAAAGCGGAACACCTGTCTCACCTCTGGACACTTTTCAAGCGGCTCAGCAGGCATGGGCTAATCATCAGTCCAGCTAAGTGCCAGTTCGGGCTGTCCACCATCGACTTTCTCGGACACAGAATCACCAAAGATGGGGTGGTACCCCTCCAGTCAAAGGTGGATGCCGTTAACTTCCTGCGACCGCTCAAAGTCATGATGGGCCTCCAGACTGCTCCAGTCGTCGTCCGCTGAACTGGTTTACAGCCAGGGGTCCCAGGGGATTTCATCTCCAACACCACATGTCCCTGGTCTGCAGCCCACCAATTGACCACGGTTCTGGATAAGAGCAGTTTCCGCACCAGTCCCCACTTCGCAACACAGCCTCCCACATTCTCATGTCCCCGCAAGTCTGCAGTTGTCAGAATACATTTTCATCCGTGACGACGCCCACCGTAGACCCCTGCAGCCTTCCTATGATGGCCCATTCCGTGTCCTGGTGACCGGGAACAAGCACTTTGTTGTGGACGTAGGTGGCAAGCCAGAGCACATTTCCGTGGATCACCTCAAACTGGCTCACCTGGACTTGGGTCGACATGTTGGACTGGCCCAGCCCCTGCGGTGGGGGCACCCTCCTTCCAGCCCCCCCCCCCCGCCCCAATAAGGCCCCCAAGGCTCCTCCACTATCGCATTCTTTGCTGTTGTCAGAAACCCTTGGCACTGAACTTCCCTGAGTCTACTGGATGTATTGCTTAATATCCATGCTAACATAAATGAAGCATGGAACTATGTGGGCAGTGACGGTTACATCGTTAGAAATGGGCGTATTTACTTTTGTACGTAAAGCGAGCATAAATGAGCCTCAAGCCAAAGGGATCAGATCCTGTTTGCTCAACCCACCACCATCCAGAAAAGATCAGCTCATGGTCGTGAACAGCAATCTAGTGGCTATTTCTTAAATGTGTGTTATTAAATTTTAAAAAAAAAAATCAACTAATCAACCTGCCTTACTAATTAAGATAATTACTGTTGTTTGTATTTGTCACACTTTTCAATGCAGTCAAGTTGCCAGTTTGTGGTGAAAGGACAAGGTAGCGGAAATGCTGGGTGGAAATTGCTCTGCGGGGAGAATGTGGAGGATCCAGTAATGTCAGTTTTAGAAGTTAGCAGCTTAATGCAGCAGGTCCATTACAAAAGGAAGTTACAAATGAAAATAAACTACTTTTTCCTCATGCTGGTAACTGATGTCACCCAGTCATTTTGTAAGCTATTCTAGAGAGGAATTATCTAGCAGATCAAAATTTATAATCCTTTTCAGCCCCCAAAAGGCACTAAAAATCAAATAGGTCATACTATGGATTTCACTAGCCTGAGAACCAGAGGAATTTGCAAATGCCAATTAGCCTGGCTCCTCTCGGGTCATTTTCAATTTCCAAAGGGCGTTATCAAGAGGCACAGACCAAAATGTCTCTGGATGCAATTGGATAGACCCACAACCAATCAGAGCAGCAAAACATGTAACAAGGCACGTAAACTTTTACCAAATTCTGTTGGAGGTGCGGGAAACACCTCTTTCTTATCAACAAAACTTTACGTGCAGTTGTTTGTTATTCTAAAATATACAGGCGTAAGACGCACTCTGCCCTCTATGGTCCTTGACTAAACAGAGACACTCACCAGCTAAGTCACAGACAATCAATAACTGTCCTAAACCAAGAACATGGCCTGTGCGCAAAAGCACAAAGTCTACCAGGAAAACTGTCAGTTCAAATCTGACTGAACTGATCAGCTTGGTTTTGTTTTATTTTACCGGACCCCGCCAATGCCAAACCGACATACTTGATATGCATTTGCAGACCATAGCTGTCTGCAGAGCAGATAATCTAAAGCAGCACTTCAACACTATGCATGCTGCCAGTTTTAATGCCATCTACCCTACAAAATCAGATTATCACAAACAAAAAATATCAAATATGATATCATACAAGTACTCCGTTTCTACTATCTGTAACTCAACATCGGCACAAGAGAGCAACACGCAACGTATTCTCATGAACGGTTCATATATCGTACGAAAAGTGTCCAAAATTTCGTAGCTGTCCTACAAAATTCTGCGATTCAGAGCGCACGTGCAATCTTCTGTGGGGGATCCTTTGTTCTGCGGGGGGGGGGGCTCTTCTGCAGAGGGGGCGCCTTTGGGGGGGTGCTGCGGAGGGGCTGTTCTGCGGGGGGGGGGGTTAGGGTGCCCCCCTTGAAATGAGCTTGAAATGGGCAGTTGTGGAGCTATTAAAGCAGATGCCATTGTCAGCTGACATGGCAACAAGAAGATTAGAACTTATAGCAGAGGAGTGTTTTACCAAGCTACTCACCGATTTGAAGAAAGCAGAAGCAGTATCACTAGCCATAGACTCATTATATGATTGAACCGATATGGAACAACTATCTGTGTTCACAAGATTTTTTGATGGGAAGACCCTCTGGGAAGACTACTTTGCTTCCTTTGCCTGGGCACACAACTGGGGAAATCATCTTTAACGAATTAACACAGTTCTTTGAGAAGAATGGCTTGGGTGTGAGCGAAATTGTGTCTGTTGTCACCGATAGGGCTCCGTCAGTGATGGGACACCACAAGGCCTTGGTAAGCAGGCTTGCCACTGTTAACCCAGCGCTCTTAGACTGTCATTGCATTAGTCACAAATCAGTGTTGTGCGCTAAACTGTGTGCGGAAGTGAAAGAGGCGATCGATACTGTGACGAGACTGGTAAATTTCATACGTGAGAGTTCTAGTCTGCAACATCGCCTTTTCAGAGCATTGCTGGAGGAAATGTCAGCTGAGCACAAGGATCTTTTGCTGCATAATGATGTTTGCCGCTGGCTGAGCAAAGGCCATGTGTTGGAGAAGGTGTGTTACCTGCGCGATGAGCTTGTGTCCTTCTCCATGGAGTGTTACCTTGTCATGGTGGAGAAGCTTGTGTGGTCCTGAGATCCCGAGAGCAACCCCATCTGGAGCTATGTTCCTGGTAGGGTCACCCATGGTGATAAGGTCAAAGGGGAGGTCCCTGACAAAGAGCAATCCAACCAAGACCTCAATGGGTGGAACACGCGGAGGATGGTGGCTGACTCAAGACAAGCATCACAATGGCTGGGAAGGCGGACGAAGGCTGCTGCCGAAATGGGCCTCCAGTCGTCTTGGACTCCATGCCACTGGCTCCTGATCCAGATCTGTCAAGGGCCATGTAGTGGCAGTCTATGCACCAGTCTCCCAACGTTAAACAAAGTCACCTACAGGCGCCCTCCAGAGGACAGTCATACTCGCTTCGAGTGACTGCCAATGATGATGACAATGATGAGCTTGCGTCATTTTTATCCGGACTGCGAAGCAAAAAAGCCCAAGAATATCAGAGGTTTTTAAGTGACAATAAGGTGATGGCATATGTTGTTTTTTTTTGTGTGACATCATGTAACTCACCTTAATCTGCAATTAAAAGGCAATAACCACACTGTTGCGGACAAGTATGAGGTGGCTGAAGCTTTCAGGTCAAAGCTGGACCTGTTGGAGAGAGACATTCACGGGAAAAAGTTGCAGTTGGGAACATTGCAAGGAGAGCAAAATGAAGAATTTTGTGATGAGCTTGGCAGAAAACTTCCAAGGAACGATTTGAAAGCTCCCCTGAACTCTCAGGTGACATCCTCCTCTTCCTGAAACAGCTATTCTCTGTTTTGGCTGATGGCCAGTGGACTGCAGAGGCCAAAAGGCTGGTACCTTCGTTAGAAGAGACAACTCTTCAGATGGAGGTCTTGGAGAGGGGAACATCTGATTTGCTCAAAGCACAACACAAGGACGCTGGGGTGGGTGACTTTTGGATCAACGTGGTCCCCCAAGCTTGATTCAAAAACATGAGAGCTATTGCAATGCTCCTACTCGTAAGTTTCCCCTCCACATACATATGTGAGTCATTGTTTTCTTCAATGAACTCGATCAAGAACCAGGAAAGAAACAGACCCTCTGATGCATATCTCGGCCAGTGCCTCAGGCTTGCCACAACAGAAAACAGGCCCGACATCAGAAGGACTACTTCATCCCGTCGCTCTCACTTCTCTCACTGATTGGTGTATGAACAAGCATTTATTTTTGTCCATTAAATGATTGGTTTTGGGCTTATTTTGTTTCAAGAGTGCATTTTTTTTCTTGTGTGGCCCTCAGCACAGGCTTTAAGAATCCCAGGCCTAAATTACTACTCTTACTACTACTACTACTAATGATGATAATAGTAATAATAATAGCAGCAAAAACAACATCTGCACATAAAACAACTTTTGCTGGCGCAATGTAAAAAAAAAAAACTTTAAAAAAATCCGGAAGTTTTGACCCTTGGCTTGGCATGCATTACACTATTTGGCCCATGGTGAAAACTACTTGGGGAACCCTGGTATAAAGTGTTCAATAAAGAGTTATCTGGTAAAACGTGATATACCTACATTACACCAGGCTTCGCCATACAAACGCTGTACTTAACGGCGTAGATTCTACACAGAAGCATAAATTGACCTTTGCGAACGATTCCTCTGGGTGAACGAACTGAACTGAATCACTTCCTGAAACGATCCGTTCATTTCTGTCAGTTCAGTTGAGCTCTCAGTCGGTTGCTAGCGAACGTGCAGGAATACACACTCAATTTACACACACACATTTTAAAACGAGCTACATTACGTTTGACAATCCCTATTTTTTTTATCTCACCACCTTTCGTAGTTTACAATGCGTGGGAAACCAGCAATACGAAGAAAAAAACAAAAACAAAAAAGGGTGGCTGAGCCTGAGACTCGGATCCTTTCACTGCGAGGTAACGGCACACGTTCAGTGATTCTCTGAGTGATAGACAGTCGCTAAGTCACTCAAGCCCGCCCCTCCCTCTCCCTGTCATGTCTTTATGTCTCGAAGTAGAAAGTAGTACCAAATATTTTATTTAATAATTAGTGTAATGTTCTGTTATGTGATACACCAAGCTGAAAGTTAATCTTGTGTCCGTGTATTTAATCACGTCTTGTCTGCTCCGTGGCTGTCACGTTCTGATCCTAGCACATTCTGCGTATGAACCTTAACCCTCTACAATAAACAAGATATACCAACACTGCCACCTACTGGCCCGGTGGGCACATATCATTACATCCTGAGTTAATACAAAAAAATAATAAGAATAAGAATACAAGTTAAGTATCAAGTCTAGAGATTATTAAGCTATAACCAAACTTAGACGTCTAAACATTAAACCATATTTTTAACACTTTCCTTTTCAGGTAAAATAACAAACGGGTAAGTCACATTAAGCTATTACCACACCTAGTCATTTAAACATTAAACATATATTTAACACTTTTCTTTTCAGTACAGGTATACTGTATAACAACAAACAGGTAAGTCACATTATTTCCTTGTCAGGTATCCCAACTCAACGTAACTTTCTGATACGTTTTCAAATAACTCCACACTATGTTGTCTCGTAGGATATCTCTAACCAAACTGATTGGTTAGAGATGGGGTCTGAGTTGGTTTCAGTGGCGTTTTTCATGAGTCTTTTGACAATTTCCACTCCTTTCTCTGCCTTCCCATTTGCTTGTGGATGGAGAAGGGCTTGATGTGGTGTACTGGAACCCATACTGTTCTGCAAACATCTGAAACTCCCGGCAGCTATACTGGGGGCCACTCTGCACTGTTTGAGGAATTCCATGTCTGGCAAATATGCTTTTCAGGTGAGTGATAACACTGTTTGCAGATGTGCTGTTTAGCTGTGCGATTTCAGGATAGTTTGAGTAATAGTCTATTACTAAGAGAAAGTCCTTTCCATTCAGATGGAAGAGATCTGTTCTTACTTTTTGCCATGGATCTGCTGGCATGTCTTGAATCAGCATTGGTGCTTTAGTTTGCTTGTAACGGTGTTTTTGACATGTGTCACATTTACTAATCAGTGTCTCATTGTCTCTGTCGATACCTGGCCAATAAACAGCTTACCTAGCCCTTCTTTTGCACTTTTCAATGCCAAGGTGACCCTCGTGGATTTGGCTGAGCATCTCTTGGTGCATAGACTCTGGAATGATAATCCTGTTTTGCCTCAGCAGTAGGCTGTTGACCACACTCAGCTCTGCCCTGATAGGGTAGAATTGTGAGTTTACCTTTTGTCCACCCATGTTGGAGGTTGGCCATCTGCAATGTCACATCTTTTTCTGGTTCTAGTGCAATCTTTTTTTAATTTTTATAAATTTATTTCGAGTTTTTTCCCTTATCCCACCCGATTAACCCAATGGCATATGGCCGGAACTCTTATCGAATAACTCCCCTGGCTCACGTTTCCACAGGAAGGAGATAGTCGTAACACCAGCTTCCTTCAAACTCGTGTCGGCTGCTCTCACTATTTTACACGCTGAAGCCTCGCATGGATTGCATCACCTTCAGGCCACGAAGGAGGCGTAGGGAGAATGCTTTCAGTTGCGACCCCTCTGGCCCACCCGGGCAGCCCGGATGGGCCAGAGGGGTCGCTGGAGAACGACGAGTTCCCGAACACTACACCGATCTACACCCACTATCCCTTGGGTAAGGGTGGCCTAATGAATGTCTTACCCCGTGGACGCTCTGGCCGTGACCGGTTACGGCGAGTCTAGGATACGAACCTCCCAGCCACATGACGAGCGGGTTGCAAGAACGGCGGTTTATTTCGCTCGGCCACCAGAGCGGCTTCTAGTGCAATCTTCTTGTACATCGTGTCTGACACTGGGAGGGAGAAAGCAATCAAGTTACCATGCATTTCCCCATCCACTGAGATGGTGCTGACCTGTGTCTTTGTGACTAGTGCAGGTGCTCGGGACAGTACATCAGCCAGAATGATGTATTTACCTGGCGTGTAGACTAGATTCATATCATATCTTTGCAGCCTCATCATCATCCGCTGGACACTGGGAGACATGTCGTTCAGGTTTTTTTATGAAGACTGAAATGGTGATCTGTTTCTGCTGTAAAGGTGGGTAGTCCATAGACATAGCCATGAAACTTCTCACATCCCAACACTAACCCTAGGGTCTCCTTTTCAATTTGGGTGTATTGTGTTTCAGTCTCTGACATTGCTCTGGGCGCATATGCCACTGATTTCCAATTGTCGTCATCGTCAGCCTGGAGAAGCACAGCGCCCAATCCATCTTTGGATGCGTCCATGGAGATTTTTGTTCTGCGTGAGGGATTGACAAAGGTAAGCACCGGCTCTGTGGTGTCTCTTTAAGGTTTTTCCATTCTCTGTCATGTCTGGCAGTCCACTTGAACACTTTTTGTTTTTGCAGCAGATCTTTGATACAGACCATTTTTGCAGAGATTCAGGATGAACTTGCCTAGGGAATTTACCACAACCATGGCTCACAGTACTCCCTTCTTGTCTGTAGGTGGGGGCATGTCCAGAATGGCCTGTACTTTTGAGTGGTCTGGTTCCACTCCTTCTCCCGACAGCTTGTCACCTAAGAAAGTGATCTCTGTTGCCCTGAACTGACATTCGTTTTTGTTCAGTTTCAGACCACTCAACTGGATTCTTTGTAGGAGGTTCAACAGTCTCTTGTTGTGTTGTTGTAGTATAGAGCCCCACACAACTAAGACATCAATGTAAACCCGGGTGCCTTCTAGACCCCCAGTGATCATTTCCATTGCTCTGTGACAGATTTCGGGAGCCGATTTGATTCCAAATGGAAGTCTAAAAAAACAGTATCTGCCAAACAGTGTATTGAACGTGCAGTACTTGCAGCTCTTATCATCCAATCTCAGTTGCCAGAAACCATGAGATACATCTAACTTACTGAAGAATTTGGCCCCTGACATTTCACTAGTGATTTCTTCCCGTTTCAGTATCTGGTAGTGCTCTCTTTTAATGTTCTCATTGTAGCGCTATCTATCCCTTTTAACTGTCAAGGACAACGCTCCTGAGTTCTCCATACAACTCGGTATCCAATAAACTATTCAAGTATGTTAACTTCGCTTCTTATGTGTTTAAAGAATATTCTAAAGGCTCTAAATGCTTTACAGTGTCATCTGGTAACTCCAACTAAAAAGGTTGACTACCCCTTTAAGGCGCTTAAATATGGCATATGACCCCTTTAAGGCAATCTAACATGGTCTAGACACCTCAATGTGTCACCGAGTAACTTATATTAAAACGGCGGACTAGCCCTTTAAGGTTCTAAAATATGGTGTATTAGCCCTTTAAGGTTGTCTCAACATGTCACTTACCATAGCCTAGACACCATAGGAATAAACACACATGAATAATCCACACTCACACAGGTACATAGAATTATATATACAAATGTATTATGAGTAATAATTATTATAAGGAATGAAAGTAATAAGCCTCAATGGCTAACAAGCATCTGCATTCATATATACACAAATTAATCGAGACCAACACATTAGCATACAGCTCAACAACCCTATAACTAAGCCGGCAATAAAAGAAAGTCAACCCCCAGTTGCAGGCCTGTTTCTTTATCGGGTACGTTGGGACCCTAAACAGCCCTCTTCGCTCCCCTTGGAAGTCCGCACATCCAACTTGTACTCACAAAGAATGCTCCTCTTCGTCTCGCGCTTCTCACCACAGCACAGCAGTGAACGTCAGGCAGGCAGACATCCTAGCTAACTGGCTAGTTAGCCGTTAGCACCATCTCACGGTCGAACCGTGCGCTCGCCTCGGCAGCACAACACGGCAACAGACGACTCCTTCTGCGTTCCTCGATGGTCGCATGAACACACCACTACACTGTAACTGATAACGTTACTTCGCTAAACTAGAAGACGGCCCGACTCACTGTGGGGCAAGCCCCTTGCCGCATCAAGTCCATTCGCGCGTCTTGCTGTGCTAGCAACGAACACCGACTGGCTAGCTCGCTCCGTAACGTCGCTGGGTCCACATATGGGACTGACGAGTAGTCAGTTTGTCTCCCCAGTTCACACAAACAGTTCCCGGGATGGGTCTCGGTCAGACACCCGCACACATCACTGTTCACTTAACTTCAATTACATTTCTCTCCACGCAAAATAGCATATAACAACTCGACATCAAACTGCTCCGTTTTGCTCACACAAGGGACGAGTGACCTACTTTCTTTTTTTCTTACTTTATTGATACTTCAAATACATTCAAACAGAGCAAAATAGACACACGAGACACCACAAAAACAATAGATAGAAGATAAAAAACAATAAAGACACAAAAGATAAAGTAAATTATAAAAATAACAGAAAAAAATAAGTAAATAAAGGTGAGATCATATTTTATGTAAACAGATTCAGAGATTTGCAAATGTTGATAGTTTTTAAAGCCTTTGTGTTTTTTGAAGTGGAGATTGTCCTTATATATTGTTCAACTTCTTTTTTAAGTGCAAAGAGTTGAGGCTTTCTGTTGGAGAATTTACATTTATGTATATGAAACTTGGCTAAAAATAAAAGCATATTTATAAAAAAGAATGCATCACCATCTTTGTGATTAAAATTATGAAAACCAAAAATAACATTCTTATAGTAAAGGTGAAAATCAGAAAAGACAAAATCAGCGATAAACTTGTGGAAGTCTCTCCAGAATTTATAAGTGAACTGACATGACCAGAATAAGTGGACACATGTTTCAGGATGCATTTGGCAAAAAGAACATTCAACATCTATATCATTTTTAAACTTTGATAAATATTGTTTTGCAGGGTAGAATTTGTGTAGCAATTTAAATGAAATCTCTTTGACTATGTTTGTTAAAAAAAATCTTTGTGGTAACGACCAAACTTTCTTCCATTCAACATCATTCACAAAGTTGTTCCAAAAAAATGTTGCTGGTGGGACGGAAACTAGGCTATCCTGAAACATGGCTCTTATTCTGGAGTTCAGAAGTTTACATGATGAGAAGCAGACAGTACCAAGAGGAGACTGTGACACATCAGGAGGGTTGAATGATATGAGAGGAGAGCTGCCAGAGGACCTGAATAACATGCACAAACCAGAAGGGATAGCATCAAATACCACTGAAAATTCTCTAGGCGTTACTGGTACATTATATCTAATTAGAAATTCAGAGTAATTATATAGCAGCGCATCTTTTTTGAACAATTGACCAACTAAAAAAAGACCATTGTTAAACCATCTGTCCAAAAACAATGTTTTGTTCTTATAAACAATATTACAGTTGTTCCAGATGAAACAATTCTGTGGAGAGAAATTGTGTTTGTATATCAATGCCCACGCTAAAAGGACCTGTTGATGGAAGTGAGAAAGTTTCAGAGGTATTTTTGGAATGCTATAATTACATAGCAGCAGGAAATTAAGGCCGCCTAAGTTTGAGAACACATGATGTGAAATGAAATTCCAGATAGATGTGGGATTTTTCAAATATTTTTTTATCCAGTTTATCTTGAAGGTATTGTTGAGTGCACCAAAATCAATAAAATTCAAACCACCTTTGTCATATGCGCTTAAAGTAACAGATTTTCGTAAATAGTGGGTTTTGTTTTTCCATAAAAAATTGTTTAACATTTTATCAATTGATTCGCAGATTGTGTTATCGACATGTAAGGACTGAGCAGCATAGGTTAGACGAGAGATTCCTTCTGCCTTCGAAAGCAGAACTCTACCCCTTAGAGACAAGTCTCTCTGCAGCCAGTGATTAAAGATTTTTTGGGACTTTTCTATAATAGGGCTGAAGTTTACAGAGCTTCTGGATTGCCTATCTTTAGTGATTTGAATACCGAGGTATGTTACAGAGTCTTTCACAGGAATCCCATGAATTGAGGTCGCCAAATAGTCTTTAACAGGCAAAAGTTCACATTTATTAAGATTAAGGAAAAGTCCAGAGGCTTTCGAGAAGGACTGGATACTGTTGATAGCGACAGAAACTTGCGAGGCATCTCTGAGAAAGAGAGCCGTGTCATCTGCCAGTTGACTTATAAATATTTCTCTGTCAGCTACGACCATACCCTTCAATGAACTGAGTTTAATATGTAAATTAAGGAGTTGTACAGAAAGAAGAAACAGATACACTGAAAGGGGGCACCCCTGCCTCACTCCACGTTTCAAAGAAGGGAAGTACCACTAACAAGTTTTATGGAACTATTACTATTGAAATATAAAGTATGAACTGCATTGCAAAAGGATTGACCAAAACCAAATTTCTTCAAAGCAGTAATAATAAAATCCTGTTCTAAGGAGTCAAAGGCCTTATAAAAATCCAAAAGAAGAATAAAACTCTCATCCTGCACAAATTCTGGGTAGTCTATTATATCTAAGACTAGTCTTATGTTATTTGAAATATGACGATTCGGCATAAACCCGGACTGACACTCATCAATAACAGTATCTAAAACAGGTTTTACTCTATTTGCAAGAATCAGCGCTAGTATCTTGTAATCGTTGTTCAACAAGGAAATTGGTCGCCAATTATCTAAGAATAAGGGGTCCTTTCTAGGTTTGGGAATCAGGGTGATTAGGCCTTGAGATAAAGTGGGAGGGAGCGCACCCCTATCAATACTTTCCTTAAAGACTTCCACAAGAAATGGGGCTAAGCTGTCAGAGAACTGCTTATAAAGTTCAGCAGTAAGGCCATCTGTACCAGGAGACTTATTAACTTTTAGACACTTTATAGCATCTGCGACCTCATTCAGAGAAATTGACCTATCACAGAGTTCACTGTCAGCCTCACTCAGCTGAGTAATATTATCTATGGAGTTAAAAAAATCAGAAGCAGCTTGAGGGCAATAACTGGAAGAGTATAGTTTACTATAAAAATCAGAACAATACTTTGCTATGGTATTCTTATCGTTAGAAATTGTCCCATTAATATTTAGTTGTAGAATAGAGTTAATGCTGGATTGGTGTTTCTCGAGTCTGAAAAAATATGCAGAGTTTTGCTCTCCTTCTTCAAGCCACTTTTTGCGAGACCTAACAAATGCTCCTTCAGCTTTGCGCTTATAAATCTCATCCAACCTATGCTGCAAGTCAATTAGTTCTGCCTTATCATACATAGTCTTTGAGAGCCTCTTTTGGTTTGGATGTTAAAGATGTAATCTTATGTATTGTTTCATTCTCGCCAGCCCTTCTTTTCTTTGCCAAACAAATGCTATATTTACGAAAAAATT
The DNA here is from genome assembly GCF_029633865.1 of Lampris incognitus. NCBI lineage: Eukaryota > Metazoa > Chordata > Actinopteri > Lampriformes > Lampridae > Lampris > Lampris incognitus. Next base: position 65,970,798 of record NC_079213.1, on the reverse strand, counting down.
TGCCAAGTTGATATTTCAAAAGCTCCCAGTTGTTACAAAACATATTTTCAGCCCGAGCTTTGCTCCAGTGAAGCCTTATTAAACTATGAACTTCAGTAACTACTTCCTTATGCTCAAGGATAGTATTGTTAAGCTTCCAATATGACGCTTTAGCATCAGAAGACAATGACAAAGAGATATTTAAGTGAATTGTTTGTGATCTGAAAGCGGCGTAGGAAAAATGTCAGTTTTAACTTCTTTCAAGTCTTTTGAAATAAGCCAATAATCAATCCGTGAGTGACTGGTTTGTGTCTTATTGCACCATGTGTATGCTCTTTGAGCTGGATGAGAATCCCTCCATGAATCTAATAAATCAAATCTTTGTGCAAACAACTTTACATGTGAGTTAGAGAAGTCTAAACCCCTAGAAGGCCACCTATCCATGCAATTATCAAATACAACATTAAATTCCCCACCAAAGATTATAAAAGAACCTGGATATTTGGACAGCCAGTGCAGTAAACGCTCTTCCAGCCTGTCAAAATAAAGATTATTCTCTGTTTGACTATTAAATCCATACACATTGACTAAAATATAGATAGAGTGTGCAGCCTCAAGTATCAGAATAATATAATGACTGTCTTTATCACAGTCAGAGATTTAAGATTTTTCCATTAAATCTGTTTTTCAGTATACAAACACCAGCAGAATGCTCTGTACCATGGGACAACCACAAATCATTTCCCCACTGCGACCTCCAGAAACACTTGTCTTGCTCAATTGAGTGGGACTCTTGTATAAAGCAAAAATCTGTGCCAAACTGCTTACAATATAAAAATATGGCTTTACATTTCACATTACTTCTTAAACCTCTCACATTTAAAGAGACAATAGACAACGACATAAGGATAGAGCAAGGAAAGAAAAAAGAAAAAAGGACAAATAAGAGAAAGCTTAGACCAAATAAGTGAAGAAGTGGTTAAATTGAGAACTTGTGGTCACTTAAGAGAGTACTGTTGAAGGTGAGAACTGCAAACCCTGGATGAAGGACCAGTGAACTTGAGCCATAACAAAACGTATTTATAATAAAATACAGCCAAAGTAACATATAGCTCACCTCATGTGAGTGTGTGAGTTTTGAAGGCAAAAAATGAAATCTCTCACTCGTTTTAAATAGTCCAACAAAAATAGCTGCTGTTCAACTCACACAATACTCAATGTATACATGAGTGCTTAAAATAAAGTGCATAATCAAATTATGAATAACTGAGAAATATATGGCAGCTTAAACCTGGTTAGCTTTTGAGTGCAATTACACCTAATATCAAGTAACAAGAAAAAAGAGCAGTCAATGTAAGAGATGAATAGAAGGCAGTTGAACCGTGTATTACTTCAGTTTGTACCTTGTGCTGCCTCAGAAAACGTCATTGAGGTGGAAATATGTCTTTCCCATTCACGAACGCGCGTCCCCCGACGAAAAACGCTTACTTATTTTCCTTGCGTGCTTTATCCACGGCGGGCCAGAGTCGGTTTCTCCGGTCGCGGTCATCAGCTGACAGATCCTCTGCCAGCTTTAAGTTGTTGTCCTTCAGGAAGGCTGACTTCTTTGCCGCCCGCCAGACAGCATTACGGTGGACCCTGGATGTGAACTGCATGATGACGCCTCTGGGTTGGTTGTTGCTGGGTTTCTTAGGACCGAGGCGGTGCACCGTATCCACGACGTCTGGTAGTTTATCCTTCGCCTCCGGTAAAACAGACTGGCACACCTGGATAACCTCTTGCCGCAAGTGTTGCTTCTCCTTCTCGGCCAAGCCGTATAGTTTTAAATTCCAACGGCGTGAATAGCTCTCCAGGTGAGAGATCCGCTTCTCCAGTGTTTCAGCGTATGCCTTGTATTTTTCAAGCTGTGATTCAACGTTGACAACTCTGTCCTTCATATCCTTTATCTCAGCACATACAGCATCAAATGACTCTTTCACGGCTGTGATTTGTTTAGTGTTCTCTTGAACTGCCATTTTCACCTCGGAGATCACTGTGGTGTTGCCACTGACAATTTTTTCCAGCGTATCCGACCTCGAGTTAATCAGCCTAGTAAGAGACGTGAGCTGGGAGAGAACAGTAGTTGTCTCCGCGTCCCCAACTTTTCTTAGCTTACCGGCAGGAGAGCAACATGGTGTGAGAGGAAGCGAAGGAAAGTCTTCTTCCATCAGGGCAAATTGTGGTGGTTCGGGTACCGCTTCGAGATAGTCATGCATGGAGTCGAGAAAAGTATGTTTACCGTCAGCAGGCTTACCAGGTGTCGAAGTTGACTTCTTGGGTTGGCTAACGTTAGCAGGCTTGCTAGCGGGGCTGATGTTAGCTGTAGACTTCCTAGGTTCGTTCTTTATTTTCTCAAGTTTGCTCATTTTGGTTTGTTGGTGTCAGCAAAAGTTGCGGGTGAGTAGTAATTGTCCAATAGGCACAAATAAAGTCCTTGTTCACCGTATTTAGTTAAAAAAAACAATTAGGTTTGCAGAGCTCACGAAAACGTCACCGCTCAGAGCGCCATCTTGGCAATCCTCGAGTGACCTACTTTCTCTCCCAGTCTAGTCTGCTCGCGCTGACGTTCCCCGCTGCCCTCTCAGCCAATCACATTCAAGGTAAGGTATTCTCTCCACAGCCAACCAATCACAACAATAGTAACTTTTCAATAATAAAAGTAAATGCATTTCACATTGGTAAACAACTGTTTTGCAGAACAATATCAACAATATAATATATTCATATTCAAAAGGTAAACAAATAACAAACATAGGCCAAACTCTTATCTAATAGTGCAATATAATATATCCAAGGCCTATAATTTAACCACGGGGTTACATCATTAAGATCTTTGGGGTGTAGGCACACCCTTAACTCACCATTGGGTTTCTTTACACATGTTATGGAGTTCACCCAGTCTGTTGGTTGTTTAATATGTTTTATGACTCCCAATTTCACCATCCAGCTGAATTGTTTCTTTAAGCTGGCTCGAAGTCGTGCTGGCACTCTCCGTGGGGCGTGCACGACTGGCTTGGCATCACTTTTCAGCTCTATTCTGTAGGTGAATAGCAACATCCCTTGGCCTGTGACGATATCAGGAAATTTTTGCACAATGTCAGTTACTGTGTCTCTATGAGTCTTAAGAACCACCTTTTCACTGTTGATTTGGTAGACCCTCTTGACCAGCTCAAGGTCCTCACATGCTTTGTCTTCTAGCAGTGACTCATGATCATTAGGAACAACCACGAACATCCGGTTTTGTTGCTTCCCTTTCACATTCACTGTCAGCCTGCACACTCCTTTGGTTTCTATTCGCTGTTCGTTATATGTCCGTTTATGTATTTGTGGCTTTAATGTCTTTTACACTAATCAGGTTGGCTTTTGCCCCTGTGTCTAATTTGAAGAACACCCTTGTCCTATTAACTAATAGAGGTGCCGTCCATTTGACTGTTCACACTACACTGACTTGATGTCCAGTGTGTATACTCTTAGTTGGCTGCACACTTTTTTAAGAGTCACGGGAAACCATGTTCACTAAAAATGAATCACTCAGTGAATCACTGTCCTCATCAGTTTCACCCACTACATGCACCTTGCGTTCTTACCTTTCTCTTGAAAAACAACATTTTCCACAATGGTTTTGTCCCTTACACCTGGAGCACGTTTTACCAAATGGTGGACATTGCCTGGGTTTGTGAGTATCTCCACAACGTTTGCAGCTAAATGTGTCACTTTGCTTGCTTCGAGCGCCTTGGTATTTTCCGCGCCCATTTTCCTTGAATGAAACGACGTCTACATTCGCAAGTGGCAGAGCTAAAGCTAGTCCCTTAGTGGCACCTTCAAAAGTTTCCACATGCTGTTTAGCTAACTCGCAGGCCTGGCATATTTTCACAGCATTGTCCAAACCGAGTTCCGCTTCTCTTAACAATATTTCTCTGACTTTCTTGTCACATGTGCCGAACACAATTTGATCACGAATCATTGACTCGTTCAGTGCATTGAAGTTACATGTACTAGGCTTCAGCTTAAGGTCTGTGAGAAAACTATCAAAAGCCTCTCCTTCGCGTTGCATCCGCGACCTAAACACATACACTACCGTTCAAAAGTTTGGGATCACCCAAACAATTTTGTGTTTTCCATGAAAAGTCACACTTATTCACCACCATATGTTGTGAAATGAATAGAAAATAGAGTCAAGACATTGACAAGGTTAGAAATAATGATTTGTATTTGAAATAAGATTTTTTTTACATCAAACTTTGCTTTCGTCAAAGAATCCTCCATTTGCAGCAATTACAGCATTGCAGACCTTTGGCATTCTAGCTGTTAATTTGTTGAGGTAATCTGGAGAAATTGCACCCCACGCTTCCAGAAGCAGCTCCCACAAGTTGGATTGGTTGGATGGGCACTTCTTTGAGCAGATTGAGTTTCTGGAGCATCACATTTGTGGGGTCAATTAAACGCTCAAAATGGCCAGAAAAAGAGAACTTTCATCTGAAACTCGACAGTCTATTCTTGTTCTTAGAAATGAAGGCTATTCCATGCGAGAAATTGCTAAGAAATTGAAGATTTCCTACACCGGTGTGTACTACTCCCTTCAGAGGACAGCACAAACAGGCTCTAACCAGAGTAGAAAAAGAAGTGGGAGGCCGCGTTGCACAACTGAGCAAGAAGATAAGTACATTAGAGTCTCTAGTTTGAGAAACAGACGCCTCACAGGTCCCCAACTGGCATCTTCATTAAATAGTACCTGTTAGAGCCTGTTTGTGCTGTCCTCTGAAGGGAGTAGTACACACCGGTGTAGGAAATCTTCAATTTCTTAGCAATTTCTCGCATGGAATAGCCTTCATTTCTAAGAACAAGAATAGACTGTCGAGTTTCAGATGAAAGTTCTCTTTTTCTGGCCATTTTGAGCGTTTAATTGACCCCACAAATGTGATGCTCCAGAAACTCAATCTACTCAAAGAAGTGCCCATCCAACCAATCCAACTTGTGGGAGCTGCTTCTGGAAGTGTGGGGTGCAATTTCTCCAGATTACCTCAACAAATTAACAGCTAGAATGCCAAAGGTCTGCAATGCTGTAATTGCTGCAAATGGAGGATTCTTTGACGAAAGCAAAGTTTGATGTAAAAAAAATCTTATTTCAAATACAAATCATTATTTCTAACCTTGTCAATGTCTTGACTCTATTTTCTATTCATTTCACAACATATGGTGGTGAATAAGTGTGACTTTTCATGGAAAACACAAAATTGTTTGGGTGATCCCAAACTTTTGAACGGTAGTGTACCTCTCGTAAGTCTCATTCTTTTTGGACAGGCAGTGTTCGTCGAATTTCTTGATGCCTTCGTCCAGCTTGTTTTTGTCTCCCTCGTTTGCAAACGTGAATGTGTTGTGCGCATCAGCTCCAGCGATGGTGAGCAGCATGGCGGTCTTCCGTTCACTTGACGCCCCTGTCACCCATTTAGCCGCGACATACAGCTTCAACTGCTGCTTGAAATTTCTCCAGTTCGCGTCTACATTTCCAGTTAACGTTAAGGTCCCCGTTGGCTTTATCGCATCCATTTTCTGTCCGGTTCACTCCTGGTACCGTGTAATGTTCTGTTATGTAATAAATCAAGCTGAAAAGTAAATATTGTCTCTGCGTACTTAATCACGTCTCGCCTGCTCCATGGGTGTCACGTTCTGATCCTAGGGCGTTCTGCGCATGAACCTTAACCCTCTACAATAGACAAGATATACCAATACTCCCACCTACTGGCCCGGTAGGCACATATCATTACAATTAGGTGTTAGGAAACTATACGTGCTGTGCGTAATAGGGTTGGGACTTTGTTATAGCAGCTTTCGGTTTTCAAACGGTATCTTCATCCAACTAAATTCTCAGCTCACTGGTTTATCCTCCATGGACGATCGTTCTCTGTTTACTAATTAGCGAGCGGGACCGGATGTTCAGCCGTGTTTCAGTTCAGAGAGTGGCAGTACGCAGTCGCAGCTCCCGTCAAACACTGAACTATTCAGTGAACAAATCCTTTGAACGTCTCTTTTTAATGAACCGATTCTAATGATTCAGTACACTGAAAAGAACTGCTTTGCCCATCACGTGCCCTTCTCGTGGATCTCCCCAGCTACTCCTGCCTCACTCATTCACGCCCTCCCCCTCCTCAGCCCCCCCCCCAGCCTCTTGCAGTTGGCCGAGTTAGGCTCAGACCTGAAGGAGAAGTTACACTTCAGTTATTTTTTTTATTTTTTTAATAATGAATACCACAATGTTCTGCGAAGTCATGCTTTTACATTATATGTTCATCTTCATTTTTGCTAGTGTAGATGTTCGCGCGCACACACACGCACAATCACACACACACACACACGCACACACACACACACACACACACACACACACACACACACACACACATGCCTACACACAGGCTACAGTCATTTCTGCCGCAGTGTGGTGAATGAGTCTGACTCGGACTTTCAGACCTATCAGATTATTACTTTTTTCTCCTTTCTTACTCTCTGCTTTTCTGTTCCTCTTTCCTTCTCTCCACCTCCCATTTCCCCCTCTTATGCGTCTAAATCTCTGCCTCTCTCTGCCTCTCTCTCTCCTCTAATTTTGTTTCTTTCTCTTTCTCTTCCTTCTTCACCATGCCTCTCTCCCTCTCTTCCTTCCATTGCCTGCCTTTTCTTCCCCTTTCTCCCTCACTCCCTCTCTCCCATTCATTCTCTCCATCTCTCTCTCTCTCTGTTGCCCTCTCTCTTTCTTTGTCTCTCTTTCTCTTTCTCTTCACCATGCCTCTCTCCCTCTCTTCCATCCATTGCCTGCCTTTTCTACCCCTTTCTCCCTCACTCCCTCTCCCACTCATCTCTCCATCTATCTCTCTCTGTCGCTCTCCCTCTCTTTCTTTGTCTCTCTTTCTCTTCCTTCTTCACCATGCCTCTCTCCCTCTCTTCCTTCTTCACCATGCCTCTCTCCCTCTCTTCCTTCCATTGCCTGCCTTTTCTTCCCATTTCTTTCTCACTCCCTCTCTCCCACTCATTCTCTCCATCTCTCTCTCTCACTATCGCTCTCTGTCGCTCTCTCTCTCTCTCTCTCTCTCTCTCTCTCTCTCTCTCTCTCTCTCTCTCTCTCTCTCTCTCTCTCTCTCTCTCTCTCTCTTTCTTTGTCTTTCTGTCTCTGTCTGTCTGTCTGTCTGTCTCTCTCTCTGCCTTTCGCTTTCTCTCTCCATGGCATCTGCTGCTTTCTCGAGACAGATAGCGCGGTCGGAACAGGACAACAGAGCCAGTGGTCAGCAAATCCTCTGTCTTTCCAGGGAAGCATTAATATGGCTGTGTATATGTGTGTGTATGTGTGTGTGTGCGTGTGTGTGTGTGTGCGTGTGTGCAGCATGCGTGTATTTGGGGTGATGGTGTGTGTGCCTAGTGCTCGGCACAGCAGAAGACAGCCTTCCTGCCACACACAACCTGTGACCCAAAAACCATGAGCAAAACCTGGTCGATAGCTGGCCAGGTGCCTGCAGCCAGCTGGAGGGATAGGTGATGGATGAGGTTTGGACATCATTGCATCATCATGTGATATGACAGCAGAACCGGGGAGCGTTTGGAAAGGTTACTTTTATAACATTTCATTGGCAATTGCAAATTATCCATCTAAAATCTTCACTGGCAAAGCAAGCGACAGATATACCCTGAATAGTGGCACTGTGATTACTATCAGTTAGTTTTAAGATAACATAAAATTCAATTAAAAGAACACTATCTCACTTTATGTAACTTCAGTAGTGTGACATTCTTGTGTAAGAAGTGGGGATGTTGTGAGGCGTCTAGTGTGTTGGCGTAGTTTTCTGTGCCTGTCACGTCTCACTCTCAACCTTCACCGCTGGCTAGCAGAAATGGGAACAGGCGAAACTGAGAGCCTCTCCAGCAACAAGCCCTATGTAGCGCCTCCTGGTGGCAGGCGACACATGGTAACTGTGTACTCCTTGGACCCTGGCTGAACCACAAGGGACTCGGAGGAGGTCTGGCCCCTAGACGAGTGGTACGCAGGCCCACCGGTGTGTGGATATTCTCTGATGCCCACGAACCAGCCCCCCCCCCCCAGCTACTGGTTAACTAGTGCCACTGCCTAGTGGACACCTCGGGAGAGGAATAGACTACGGGAGTAAACCCCTACACAACATCAACGTCTACAGTGCTGTTGTTTTTTGTTTTTCTTACCCTTTTGTACATGTTTAAGTGGGAGAGTACTGCTGGCGTCGTGTGTGGCTGCCGCTTCTCCCTCTCGTAGCCCCCCCCTTCCCATCCACCCCTGTATGTCTGTGTTATGTTTATCTGTTGTCTTGTTTCACCCTGTTTATTGTAAAGCGACTTGGAGTGTTAGAAAAGTGCTATATAAGATTGATTTATTATTTTTTTCCCAGAAAAAAAATTGGGAAAAATGGGAATTTCCTGGTGAGAACGGGTCACCAAGAATCCAGTTCTCGAAAGAGCCGATCTCCTTTCCATCGAGACGACAATAGACCCTCCTACAGTTGGTAAACAGCGATCACGTGATTTAGCATGCGGTGGCTTGGCCACATCCGGAGGATGCCGAACGACAGACTCCCGAAACAAATCCTATACTCCGCACTGACTGAGGGTCAAAGAAAAGGAGGAGCTCCCAAATACACTGATACATTTATACATTCTCATACCTTTTTATACATACTTTTTACAAGCATATTTGTGTTGCCTAATGTAACCTTTTGAACATGTTCATTGTCGCCATTGAGAGTGAATCATTCCACAAATTTCTATTGATGCTTGGAGTGTTAAACAGGAACGTAAATGGCGAAAATCAAAATTGGAAGTTTTTTACCTATCGTGGCACGAGTGTTTATTGAAATACAAGCGTGCTTTATCTACTGCAAAAACATCGTATCTCTCTCACTTAATAAATATTAATAAAAATAACCCCAGATTTCTCTTTGACACTGTATCTAAACTTACTAAAAAGCAGTCGTCTATTAGCTGCTCACCATTCACGGCCCATGAATTTCTACATTTTTTTCTGCAATAAGGTTGATGAGATCTTAAACAAAATTAGTTCTTCAACTCCATCTACTCCTGCAGATCCTGTCTTCATATCTACACAATGAGTCACTGATAGTCCCTGTTATTACAGCTTTTGCGATTATCTCTCTTGATACTTTGACTAAGTTCATGCCAGCTTCTAAACCAACTGCTTGCCTACTTGATCCCTTACCAGCAAAACTTTTTAAAGACCTCTGGCCTTTTCTTGGACCTACAATGCTAGACATCGTTAATTTATCTCTTACTATTGGCACTGTTCCCAGCAGTTTTAAGACAGCTGTGGTTAAACCTCTACTTAAAAACTGCAGGAATAACCTGTCTGCTGCCATCAGACAATCAGAGTCTGTTGAGTCCTTTAAAATCCAAACTTAAAATTCATCTTTTTGCCTTACAATTAGTTGCCTTTAAGTTGAGTGCTTCACAACCTGTACTGGATGGCGGGTTGGTTTTCTGTCTCAATGAATTTACCAACCACTGTTCTGCCGACGAGATCATCGAGTATAGATTACAGAGTATAGATTATGACTAGTTGATGACTTAATTTATTATGGCTAATGTCTATTGCAAACTGTTCTCTTCGCTAACATGTCTTTTCTCTCTCTCTGAATGATGTCTTCTCCTTTCTCTTTTTCTGTGTTTGAATGGTGTCATGTGAGTCTCTCTTGCATGCATGTGCAGTCGGTTCTCCTCCCAGGTCTCCGTGGTGATGGTGGTCGCCATTTGGATGCTGCCTGCCCTTCCTCTCCTCACATAAATTTTTCTATTATTACATGATGATGCTGGTCGCGTGGCTTGGGTCCTGGACTGTTCCGTTGGCATGTGGACACTGCTTGGCATCCTGTGCATCATGTTCTTCATAAAGTTTATGTCCATTATAATTCTGTTATCCTCTTTCAATGTTGTATTATGTATTTTGCGTGAACACAACATCCATTGCACGCTGTCCGTCTTGGGAGAGAGATCCCTCCTCTGTTGCTCTCACAGAGTTAAAGGGTTTTTTAGGGAGTTGTTCCTTATCCGATGAGAGGGTCTAGGGACAGGATGTTGTGTTGCTGTTAAGCCCACTGAGGCAAATTTGTAATTTGTGATATTGGGCTATACAAATAAAATTGATTTGATTTAAACGATATGATGCTCCATTTTTATTATTCTATTCCTAACAGTTACCAATGATATTTTAGAGTGTTAACAGTGTGTTTCTTTTTATTACTATTCTCATTCCTAGCGATAACGCTTTATGGTATTGAATACTGATGATACTTTCGAGTGCTTAAGGTTAGGCACTTAGTCTTAATTATTAGTTCTATCGCTAGCTATGCTAGGTTCTGTTAAGTGGTGTAGTATTATCTTTACGTAAAGGGGGACTATGTTGTGTTCTATACATACGCCAGTAGGTGACAACAATGTTATGAATCTCCTGTTGCGTGTAACGTAAGAGAGAAGAGAAGAAGAGAAGAAGAAATGATTGCTCATTACCACTGTGCCCCGTGCTTTACTTACTTACTTATACTTACTTACTTGCTCTATACACTGCTTACACAACACACATCCAAACATCAAACAGAGTAATCCGGAAATGTTCTTCCACAGCTGCTTTCTATACCTCCCGCTCTGGGATCTAAAAGCTTTTCTAGGTCCCCTGGGGAATATAATCCCTCCAGTGTGTCCTGGAACTTCCCGGAGGGCTCCTACCTGTTGGCCATGCCTGGTATACCTCCAAAGAATGGTGCCTGGAGGGAACATCCCTACCAGGTGCCCAAACCCCCTGAATTAGCTCCTCTCAAATTAGAGGAGCAGTGGCTCCTCTCCAGGGTCCTCTCTGGGTCTGGTGCAAATCTCAGAAGTGGAAATGACACAGTCCCTGGTGTAGCGCACCATAATTTAGAGATATCTAGAATTACTGTGCCTGTAATCAGAATATCTGAGAAAATGGCCAGTGGAAATCGAGTGATAAATGTTCTGAGGCCATGTTGCTGCTTTAATTATGATAAAATACATAGAGACGGGTGACAAAGTAAAGGAAAAAAATGTGAATGCTTGACCCTTACAGTGAAGGGGGCCGGGGGTTCTGTAATACTGTGGGGGGCATTTTCCTGGCATGGTTTGGGCCCACTTGTCCCCTTAGAGGGAAGGGTCACTGCAAATCAATACAAAGTTATTCCGAGTGATCACCTTTATCCTGTGATGAATCATCTCTATCGTGATGGGAGTTGTCTCTTCCAGGATGACAATGCCTCCATCCACAGGGCGAGAGGGGTCACTGAATGGTTTGATGAGGATGAAAATGATGCAAATCATCTGCTATGGCCTTCACAGTCACCAGATCTCAACCCAGTTGAACACCTATGGGAGATTTTGGACCGACATGTTAGACACCGCTCTCCACCACTATCATCAAAACACCAAATGAGGGGATATATTTTGGAAGAATGGTGTTCATCCCTCCAGCAGAGTTCAGAGACTTGTAGAATCTATGACAAGGAGCATTGACGCTGTTCTGGTGGCTCGTGGTGGCCTAACACCTTATTAAGACTCTTTGTGCTGGTTTTTCCTTTACTTTGTCACCCGTCAACATGCATACACTAAAAAAACCACGCTTCATACAAAATGTGTTAGCCACTACTTTAACCCTAAATTTAACCACTACCTTAACCCTAAACTTAACCACTCCCTCACCTTAACTGTGAATTTAACCACTGTCACTGTAGTATTTGGACGCCGCTGAAAGACAATGTGAATAGCTTGTTTGCAGTCACGTGATTCTGATGACGCGTGAGATTCAGCCTGCAGGGCAGGAAGTGAAAAGCGGAATGGAGGAGATGGAGCTGGTTTAGCCCGAACTGTGCTGGTTTAGACCATATTATGAGAGAAAGGTATAAACAGAAAGTAAGATATGTTGGACATGATCCTTATGTGATGAAGAGTGGGTTTTTTTTAGGAAGTGGTCACTGCACACACGTGCGTTATCCGACTCCGCTCGTCCCGACCGCAAAGACCCACAATGCTGTGCGCTGTTCTTGTGAGTCACTCTAATAAGGATTCATGAACTGAAACAGTAGACGACGCTTCGCAAGCCATTTTTTTCCAGCGTTTTCGGTCAATCCCCCCCCCCCCCGAACAACAACTTTTGGTACTCAGTAAAAACTCCTTGTGGTTCCCCAGTTAATGACGCCAAACATAGGCATTTCGAAAATTTGCGGTAGCGCTTCCTATGTTGAGAATCACTTCCTGCCCGCCATCTGTAGTTCGTGACGTCACACGCAAACAGCATAGACGGTTTCGCCGGTCACGTGGTTTTTGAGACAGGATGTGGGAAGGGGGAGAAGTCGAGTGCTTGAACGAGGTCTTTAAAATGTGTTTCCCCCTGCACTTTTCTGAAGACTTAAAAACAGACGATTGTTCTTTTGTCAAAGTATCTGTAATTCAAGTCAAATGTGAAATTGGTCATTCCTGTTACCGGTTTTTGATAAAATTACAATAACCCTCAAACACTGATACCAATTATTTCTTCCCCATTTCTTTCCTGCACTGTACCGGAACATCAAGCAGTGAAGGAGCGGGGTAGGGTCTAGCTGACAGGCAGGAGTATTCACTCAATGAGGGCCGTCCGACCACAGCTGGGGCCACCAGAAACCTCAGCATCCAGTCTCCAAGAGAAAGCTGACATCAGCACAGCTGTATCGCATCACTGAGTGAGACAGAGAGAGAAAAAAACCCTGGCGAAATGGAAAAATTAAGTTAACAACCATAAACAAAAGACCATTTTCAAGAGCTGGAATATTTTATCTTCGCCGTCACAAAATTAGTAATGGGCTCTCCCTGCAGTCTGAGGCGTTATAGCATGAGGGATTGCATGGTGTCCAAGACAAATTCCCCTATTAGGACAATAAAGCATATCACATCACATACACTGCAGAGTAAATCCTTGCTTATTTGTTGTTGTTGGGTTTTTTTTGGGTTTTTTTCTCCCCCCCAATTGTACCCGGCCAATTACCTCACTCTTCTGAGCTATCCCGGTCTCTGCTTCACCCCCCAATCCGGGGAGGGCTGCAGCCTACCACATGCCTCCTCCCATACACGTGGAGTCGCCACCCGCTTCTTTTCACCTGGCAGTGAGGAGTTTCGCCAGGGGGACGTAGTAGCGCGTGGGAGGATCACGCAATTCCCACCAGTTCCCCCCCGAACAGGCGCCCCGCCCGACCGACCGACCGACCAGGGGAGGCGCTAGTGAAGCAATTGTGTCTGTAGGGATGGCCGACCAAGCCGGAGGTAACACGGGGATTCGAACCAGCAGTCCCCATGTTGGTAGGCCACCCGGAGGCCCCCGTTGTTGGTGTTTTTTACTCAGACGTTAGCTCCCAGATGACCTTTCCTCTTTCCAGAGAATGTTGTAGTGGAAATACCAAAATCCTCTCCGTTTTAGCAGGGCAGTAAGAAACGTGTCTCTATCGTGTCTGTGGTGTCCCGGTATGATTGTACTAGTCAGAGGGAGGTTTATTCAGGGGTCATTAAATCTATCCTTCACCAAACCGCTGTGTTTCTCTGGCAAGGTGATGCCATAGAACATCATCCCTGTGCTGAGGCAGACATGCCAGAGTATTCACAGTTTGGTAGTTAAAGTCACGACTCCATAAACACACTTCCTCCATCTTTCTGTTTCTCGCCAGTCTTTTGGCCCATACAGGCTGTCATGTTCCATCTCAGCTAAACCGGCCGCTCAGGATTAGAGTTTAGCAATGTTTTATTCAGGGCTGGAAAAGTGCCCTGCCTCACAAGTCAGGCTGGCTAATGTGTGGCGTGCAAACCCTATTCAGGCAGGACCAAACCATGAGCACAGCTGCAGCGATGAACGACTACTCCTTCAATAACAACCAGGGGTAACAAAACCAGCACCCGGACACAATGAAGAGAAAATGAAGTTCCTATATTTCCCAGTGCTTGGATTATTTCTGTCGTTATACCTGTACGGTGACATCACGCTTAGGTCATCTCCCATTGCTGCAGAGGAGGAGGGACTGAAATCCATGCATTATTCAAAGGCGGAGAAAAAAAATGTCTCATGCTCCAGTAATCTGGTTAAATAATTTGGGATTACACTGCCTCAACTCTACACCAGTAAGGGGATCAGCGCTCTGCCCATGAAATGCCCTCTGTTGTGGTACAAAGGGCATTTCTGCTGCCCATGTATTTACAGTGTGGATAATCTCCTACTGGCTTTAGCTGCCGACGTAGGCACGGTTTCATATCAGGGGAACTTTGTTAACAGCTACTAAGGCTGGTTGCTCCACCCTCAGACAAAAAAAAAAAACCGAGGTTTTGACGGCTGAATCAAAGGGAAATCACTGAAATGTCTTTCACACAGTGTTGCCAACAAAGTTGTCAAAAAGTTGGCTTTTGGCCCTCACGCCTGTAATTTACTGCAGTTAAGCTAAAACTGTGTCCGAAAAACAGGAAAAGACAAATAACAACATTCACATTTCTTTACAGATGATTCCCCGCCACGCCATCCCTCCATCTTTCAAGCATCTTAGCCAATTTCACACTCGGGGCTCTTGGCCGTCTGACTAAAATACAGAGCGCTTCCCTTTTCCCCTATTGTCTCTCTGCCAGATGCCTCTATTTGACTGCAGCGTAGTGCTCTCCCTCCACTGCCATCAGTATTCCAGCAACATATCCCGCTCCATCGGGCCCCAACCTACACGTTAGGATAAAGGGGGAGCGGCACCGCTTATTCAGATTTGCCCTATCTGGTGGATGGAGATAGAGCAAAGCTAAGAGGAGCGAGGAATGGGGGGATGGGTGGAAGTTAAGTAGTAAGAAAGAGAGGCAGAGCCGATTAAAAGAAGGAGATACACAGAGAGGAGGGTGAATGAACAGAAAGAATAAGAGGAACCGGAATAGAAGAGGATGGTAGAGGGTGGTGAAGATAAGAGGAAGACAAGGCGGTCCGGCCTCTTCCATCTCTCCATCCTGTGGTTCCCCCAGAGTGAAGAAAGAGCGAGACAGAGAGAAGGAGACAGAGGGAGGTATCAGGAAGGGAGGTAAAGGGAGAAGTCAGATCATTAGCCAGCTGGAAGTTGGAGGTCACAGTCAGGGGTAGTCAGGAGGCTGTGACCCCAAGTTGGACAAAACAGGAGGAGAAGATGAGAAGGGGAGTGGGATGTGAGGTCAAGAGAGGGAGATGAGAGGGCAGAGGTGATGAGAGGACAGAACAGGATGGCCCTTTGCAGCAAGAGGAGAGCGGAGAAGAGATTAAAGGAGAGGGAATGAAAGGAAACGAGAAAAAATAAAACATGGGTAGAGAGAAAAATGGAGGAGAGAGAGAGACAGGCAGAGAGAAGAGAGACAGAGACAGAGAGAGAGAGAGAGAGAGAGAGAGAGAGCGAGGAGAGAGGAGGCCAGACTGTGCATGCCGGGGTTATATACGTTTTAATGACTTGCACTGCTTTACCAAAGATTGATTTGACCGTGTCCATGTCATGTTTAACAGGGCATTAATAATTTTAATCCCAATGGTAGGACGGCATGATCCCGGGACACGCGCTCAGAGAGGACAGACAGAGAAGCAACGTGGGTATCATTTCCAGGTGAGTCGAGTTTTGCAGAAGTAAACAACAGACAGTGTTTACTGTCCACAGCTTTTCTCAAGTGCTGTTAATCACCCTTCGTTAGTCTCACTAGCTACATGAAGTAAAAATATTTAGTTTGTATTTTCATCTGGCATAAGGCACATTTATGACCTACATCTGGTAGTAGTAGTAGTAGTAGTAGCAGTGCGGTGGCCAGTGATACAGAGAAATTGCAAAAAAAAAGTCAATGAGGTGAGGATCCTTCAAAATAAGACTTTTATTGACGTATCAACAGAGTCTGAGTCAGGTGTGCAGGGTGACTGGAGTTCAGACAAAAGCCTCCCTGTCTTTATACCGTTTCCAAATCTAGTGAACAATCTACTGGTGTCAGTCAATGGCCTGCTGTTAATCAGGGACCTTGGTGATCAGGACATGTTGGCAGAGCAGGAGCCTCTCTATCAACACAAGGATGACGTTAGGATGTCTTCAGTCCTCCCCCTTTGACAGTCTAATGGTTGTCTTGATATGCTACTACTACTGCTGCTACTGTTTCCTGCATAATAGTGGCTACACTTACATGATGGAATGTCACTTATCAGACCTTTGGGCATAAACAAGTTTATCTTCTACTAACTTTCTGTCCTGGTTATATGGCCTTGTGCTACTTGCCAAACTTGTTTGTCACTCCAGTCACATGAAATGACAGATACCCACATGTGCCCTTAACTACTACCATAGTAGCAGTAGTAGTAGCAGTAGTAGTAGTAGTAGTAGTAGTAGTAGTAGCAGTAGTAGTAGTAGTAGTAGCAGTAGTCGTAGTAGCAGTAGTAGTAGCAGTAGTCGTAGTAGTAGCAGTAGTAGTAGTAGCAGTAGTAGTAGTAGTAGTGGTAGTAGTAAATAAGACACATTCAAATACATTCGGTGCCTCTTTCTTGCTTAGCAATAGGCTCCAGTAGTTGTACGCTTGCTCCTGAAGGCCGCTGTGAGCTTTTCAAGACTCCTGAATGCCCCATCCCTTGAAAAACCCCGTCACACGGGCGAACATTTACACTAAAGCCTTTCTAAAACCAGGGAAAGCCCTTAATGGGCTGACATGGGACCACTTCTTTGATACACAAGTTAAAATCACATGTGCCAACCCCCCCCCCACCCTCATTGTAGCAAAGCTCTCCACCGCAGTTCTGAAGGTCAGAGGGAACGTTGTAAATGCATTTACATGGCGAACAGCGTTCAGTCTCTGCTTTAAGAGGAGGGACATGCCTTAGAAATTATGTTAAAAGAATTGTTCTGTTAAGAGCATATGGATCCTGTAATTTGGATTTTGCATCTAAAAAAGTCTATTTCCCCCCCCCCTTTTTCCCCCCTCATCAGTTGTACCCGGCCAATTACCCCACTCTACCGAGCCATCACGGTCGCTGCTCCACCCCCTCTGCTGATCCAGGGAGGGCTGCAGACTACCACATGCCTCCTCCCATACATGTGGAGTCGCCAGCCGCTTCTTTTCACCTGACAGTGAGGAGTTTCGCCGGGGGGGGGGGGCGTAGCATGTGGGAGGATCACGCTATTACCCCTCCCCCCTGAACAGGCGCCCTGATCGACCGGAGGAGGCGCTAATGCAGCGACCAGGACATATACCCACATCCGGTTTCCCACCCGCAGACACGGCCGATTGTGTCTGTAGGAACACCCAACCAGGCCTGAAGTAACGCAGGGATTCAAACCAGTGATCTCCGTGTTGGTAGGCAGTGGAATAGGCCACCATGCTACCCAGATCCCCCCCCCCCCCAAAAAAAAGTCTAGTTTGGAGGAAAAAACAATCAAGCGCATCATGCGTGATTTATTTGTATGCCGTGGAAGTTGCGAGAAAACACAAACAACTTCTCCCTTTGACTGCACCAACACGTGTGTCATTCATTTCTTTTTTATTTGCACACCCTGCACTAAACAAACATGGTGCTGCGTTACCATGGCTACCCACCGAGCTCTTAAAATGAGCACGTCCAACTTAATACAACAGGCTATGATGAATTATGTCCATAAGTCCATTGAGTGTCCACTACAATGCCTTGATTCATTTCCAAAAGAAAAAAAAAAAGAAAGAAAGAAAGAAGAAAGAAAAAGAAAATAATTTGCGCTCTTGTCCACCAGTCCAAAAAGACTAGGTCTTTTAAACAGGTGCATGAATTAAGTTAAAGTTACAGGTGAGATAAAGTTGCTCACAGGCTGATGTCAAATGAAAGGACTGACCACACTGAGGTTTAAGGATGCAAAAATAAAACCAATTAGATTAATTTACAGCCATAACAAACCAACCTGATCTCACAGAAATACGTGAAATGACCATGACCTCTTAACACTCGCATTACGTGGTGCCGGCATGTTGTAATAGACAATGTAACAGGAAGAATGACCAGTATTAGCCTGCTGCCTCAGTATATAGCAGGGGTGCCCAACTCCAGGCCTTGAGGGCTGCAGAATCTACGGGTATTTGTTCCAACCTGCACTACACCACCTGATTTAACTAATTAGCTCACCTCTTGTACCAAGGAGGGAAAGGGATTAGTTTAATCAGGTGGTGTAGTGCATGGTTGCAACAAATACCTGCAGACACTGCAGCCCTTGAGGCCTGGAGCTGGGCACCCCTGGTACATAGTAGGCTTGTGACTATAGAATAAGTCACACGGAACTAAGATGGGCCCATAGTACATTAGCATGCAGCTTATCTGACTGCTTATGTTGAGGAGAGCCTTGCCAAGTCAGCACTGCTGACTCTGTCTCAACTCCACTTTTCATTTCTCACAGGCCTGCTCATAATAATCATAATAATGATTATACAAAATGATATTCTCTGCATCTAAATGCAAATCATGACTGTTGTCTCAGATGGTTTCCTCAACACACTGCATCTCATTTTGCTGTATACACATGTAGTAGCGCTGTCACTCCCCATTAGAAGAGAAACCTCAGTTGCAATCCATCGTTTCAGTCGCCCATATTTTTCCTCACCCATCTACTTGCTAAATAGAGAAATTATTCTTATTTATCGTTCAGCTGCCTACAAAGACTTGATAGCCTTTGTACAATTTCTAAATGTCTAGTTGTTCCTTCACTGTGGCAGAGTGGCAGGGGTGCTGGAAGGGGGGGGCAGGGGGCCATTGACCCCCACCCCCCACTTTTACTCTCTTTCCACATTTTTTTAAAGTCAGGAATCCCTGTATCCCCGCTTATGTCCCTATATTGCAACATTTACGGTAAAAAGACATCTCATTCATTCCCGTTCACTCTAAGAAATTAGGTTAAAAAAAAAAGCAGGCAGACATAAATCAAGGGGAATATTCACATTTTAATCCAATCAAAGGGTACTTATGTTTGAATTATACCCCCTGGGGAGGCAGCGTAAAGAGTGGGATTTCAAAACTGAATACAATGTATCACTTAGTAAGCGCTCAAGCTCAACACACAACGCTGCATGGAGACTGCCTAACTGCAACAAAGTAAAAAGATGGGGCGGACATGTGTCTTCAGTAACGTGCTTTATTGTATTAAAACCCACAAACACGGGCATACGCAGCTGCGCTCCGGTGCACTCTTATAGCACTATACAGTACCCCCCTGCCCTCGCATATATATCATTGTTGCCCCCCCCACACACCCCCCACTTCTGAAATGATTCCGGCACGCCTGCACAGGGGTTAGTGCGGTCGCCTCACAGCAAGAAGGTCCTGGGTTCGAGCCCCGGGGTAGTCCAACCTTGGGGGTCGTCCCGGGTCGTCCTCTGTGTGGAGTTTGCATGTTCTCCCCGTGTCTGCGTGGGTTTCCTCCGGGGGCTCCGATTTCCTCCCACAGTCCCAAGACATGTAGGTCA